>NC_052479.1:2890980-3168603 GCF_009730915.1 Dioscorea cayenensis subsp. rotundata
TCAAATTTTAGATATAATATATGGTATTTTAGTACACAATGAAAACGAGCACTTTCGTGGCATGATTGGAGGAGGAATTAAATTAGTGGGTTTTTGAATAAGTAGTTTCTTGAAGCTTCGAGGTCTGTGATATGCCAAAATGAGAAAGCGTACACGTGGCAGTGGGAAGAGGGATTGATTGAGTTTGACAATGAGTTTGGGTTGAGACCCATGTTTATACTAGATTAGATGGTCTATTGGAGGGTTTATGCTTGGTGATTAATTTATTAATTGCTTCCAATAGCAGTGAGTTTAATCAATCTGCAGTGTTTCGTCGATTCACCAAAAACAGCCCAAATAAATAAATAATAATGTCCTGTTTTGTAAGTCCACTGTAATATTATGTTTTAGTGATTATCTCATGGCTAGAATTTCCATCATAGCCGCCAGGAAATATGAGAGTTTAATTAATAAATTTTAAGAATTTTGATATGCTAACATATAGCTTAACTAATAATGCTGATAAATATTTAAAAATAACAGAGAGAGTGCAGATTGTATGCAATTGAGTGGTTTGGATTTAATTGACATTTGGCATCAATGAAAATTTCTTGTATTCGTTTCGAGGAAAGAGCCTACTACTGATAGAATTTTCAATAATTCGTAAATGGAGGCTGTGAGGTTGGCGAGTGACTAGAAGGTTCAAGATTAATTCATAAAATTCTGGAATTTCCATTTTCTATCATAGTGACTTGGCTAAACTTACCATAATATAACTCTAAATTGGCGGCAATATATATACACGCATGAGCAAATGTTTTAAAGTGCTATATTCTGAGCTTTTAAAAATCTAGTCCACCTGTGATGACATGTGTTGGACATGATTTTGACGGTTGCTATTAGTAATGTGATATGAGAAGTTATTGTTAATTACTTATACTTCAGTACATGTATTGACCAAATATTGTTAAATATTATTGGATATTGATACGTAAATGAATAGTGGTCGTTATAGATTTATGTCTAACCGCCAACTATATGGCATCCTGAGATGACCAAACTCTAATATATATATATATATATATATATATAACAGCGTATCACGGAGTTAACGAGGCTATCTTGGCTATCACTCGACTGTATCGGATCGCTTTTGGTATTGACGTGTTTGTGTAATACATCGTGCGATGAATCGAGTGAGCTATCGATTATGCCGCGATGTACCTTATCGGCTGTCTTGTAACTACGGCGTGGTTTTGATGGAAAGCTTATCTACTGTTTAAGAAGACTTGTTAATATCGAAAAGATTCAATTCAATTCAAAAGCTACGTGAGGTAAGATTTTTATTTTATTTTATTTTTGTAGTGGACATCAAAAGTCAGTAATTAATCCACTCGGCATGTATTCATGAAGATTAATCAGTAATAGCTATGGTTTAATAGAAGAATGGATGCCTAGTCGATTTGTTTTGTTTCTGTAATACTAGGTATTCTTTTTATCTTTTTATATTTTTGTGGAACACTCTTGATGAATACTAATGAGTAAAGTAGCACAGTAGAAATTATTACTTTTTAGTGTTATGTCTCCTTGAGTGATATGTTGTCTTGATTTAATATGTCTCACATCTCTCTAGTTGGAATGGTGACAGAGAGCAATGGTGGCTTAGTGACCATTAATTAATTCTTGATTATATTTTAATGACATTATAATCACTAATTTATGACCTCATAATCACAATTTTAAGTGTGTGTTGTGTGTGTGTGTGTGGTGGTTTAGCTAGCGACAAATCCGCTAAAGCTAAAAATTTTGTTATTATAGTATCAATTTCTAGACTGTTTTCATTGTTAGTAGAAACAAATCCATAAACTAAAGTCTTGTTTACAAGAAATTTATATTATCAATTTCGGAATATTTACGACAGGTGATCAGTGAACAACTCAAAACATAATTTTATATTTTAAAAATCACATTTACTCTCAGCTCCTCATTTTTATAAGCATCTCTCCGAATCCTTACACACATGCATATATATGTATATACTCCATTAAACTAGGCATCATAGTTTTATTACAAATATATATAAATAGATTGATAAAATAGGATAAATAAAACCCAGCACAACTCGTAAGAGAATATATACAAGCGAGAATTTCACACAGCCAACCATGAATATAGGCTTTACAATGAGAAAGAAGAATAAACACATTGAGACCGTCGGATAATGAATTTTAAAAATAATCGACACAAAGAGATCATCAATCCTGTGTTATACACGAGCTGCAAGTGAGTTAAATCTCTTTAGAATAACCAGGTGCTGTCTCACTAGAATTAGTGGGTGAGAGGGACAAACAAAGAAATTAAATTAAATAAGACTCCACATTTCATGGTTGAGACAAAATCCTTTAGTTTGATGAAATTATACTAAAGACATACAAAGTCAACTTCCATACAAATGAAATCCAAAATAAAAGAGTGAGATCAACACACTGCAGAGTGAGTAGACATAGCGCTTTCCTCTTTTGAATTATATACAAATAAATAATTTTTAAGGGAATATATACGCGTCTGTATTTTCATAATATGCCATGAGCATATATTGCCTTCCAGTAATGCCAATGGGCTTATACATGTGAAAACATTAATTTTTGTCACAGAAAACACACACACAAACTATGGTTTTAGTAAGCAAGTCACTAACTTCCAATCACAAAAAGCATCACTCATGTTCTTTCCATACTAATATCCATACCTAGTAATTGAAGGTCTTGATAATTAAAAGATTAGCCATTCCCCACTCAATCAGGAGTGAACCCCACTATCTAAGTTAAAGCAAAAAGTGACCTTATATATAAATATATGCAACTTAATTAGTTAGGTTGTCTTTTATTCTAATGGTGCTAATTCCTTTGTTTTTATCTTTGATTTGATTTCTTATAAACTCCTGCATTTTCATTAATTTAAGTCACTTAGATTAATGTAAGCAAAAGGTCCAAATGCTTTCCATTATTATGAACATCAAAGGTACATGAGATGAGCTAATTTTTGCTAATTAATTCTTGTCTCTTTTTATTAAATAGTGTCACCTCCATATCTTAAACAGTTCTATAATATCTAATTAATCTATCCTAAACTATGGTGTACATTGATTGATTAATCCAGCTCATAAGATTCGCTCTATTAAAACAAATCAAGTTTAGTAATTTAATTGAGATATCATTAGCTGTCAGCCTATTATTTCTATTATTTGATACAAGTTTGAAGAACATGATTGAAAGAGTTGTTGAAATATATGAAATAATTTGATTTTATCTTAATAGTCATTGTATTACTAATACTTTTATTTCATTCTGGATCATAAATATGATGAACAGATTGGAATTGTGATAAATGGCATCAATGCATCATATATATATATATATATATATCTATATCTAGTGTGTGTGTTTATATATCTTAATACTTTCTATTATTTTATTAAAACTTAGTAAATAATTTAAAGTTGTTGCTTGTTCAATATGCTTAAAAACATCATTGTTGAACTAATCTTCATATTTTGGTCAAATGGCTTCATCAAAATTGAGAAAGTTTGGTTAATTAATAATATTTTTAGGAAACATCAACTTCTAATTAATTAGATTATTATATTCAAGTATTTAGGTCTTCAAACTAATAAATTTTTTTGAAACATGTGCTTTAGACCTAATTCATCTTCTTGTTCAAGAAGTATGGAAATAAGTGCAAAAGCTTGACAACACATGGTAAAACTCTTTTTAGAAAATAAATTAATTACCATTTTTAATAA
The DNA here is from genome assembly GCF_009730915.1 of Dioscorea cayenensis subsp. rotundata. Taxonomy (NCBI): domain Eukaryota; kingdom Viridiplantae; phylum Streptophyta; class Magnoliopsida; order Dioscoreales; family Dioscoreaceae; genus Dioscorea; species Dioscorea cayenensis. The sequence continues at coordinate 2,894,762 of NC_052479.1, forward strand.
TTAACCTTAATGATGGTCCTGAACATTGATCTAATTATTAAGAAAAATTAAAGGATGCTTTGGAATTAGCAAGAAGGCACTGGAACCAGGAAAGTGAGAGGCATCTGGACCATGTTTCTTTCTTTGAGAGGGTCAACAAAACAAGAGAGTGAACATACATGAAAGGGTAAATTAGTCATTGTTTAATTTAAGTATGATATTATAATATTATTATCAATGAAATAATTATAATATATATTTGTAAAATAAATACAAAATAACCAAATTTTTACATATAAATTTTATTTATTTTTTATCTATTTATTTTTGGAATTTTCTCCCCAAAATTTTTTATCCGTGAAAAAGCATGCAATTACTTTAGTAACCCTTCTAGTCAAGTCAATTGATTGTTTTGTTACCGAATAACTAAATAAATATCAAAATTACCGAAAACACCATTATTTTTTAAAACTACTGTAAAGTTTTTTTTTTTTAATATAATGTGTGAACAAATCACATCAGGGATATACATATTTGGAGTTAATATTTTAGTACGTTTGTGTCTTTACTCGGTATGAGCTGAGGTTTGAACTTATCTCTTCGGCAAGAACATGAATATTTTTGGTATGGATTTTATATCAATAAACCAAAAGATCATTGATAAAAAACACTATAAAGGTATAGACAAGAGAGATAATTCCACAGAATCGGTCCCGTGATAATTATTATAAAACCGAGATGTGGCTCGATCTCACCTATTGGATTGTCTCGATTTAATAGCTTCCGGAGTAAATTAAAAGCATAGATCTTTTAATGCAATTACTAACCTATCCCTATATTACATAATAAAAAACAATAAAATTTATAAACCCATGGCTAAGAATGAGTAATGGTCTTCGTTCCATGGTGATTACATTGGAACCGAGTCCACTGGATTAAAATTCTATAGACAAATAATGATCAAATAACAAATTATACACAATTTTTTATTTATATGGATTTTTTATCCATAACCATATTATTTCTCCTTTGCAATTATATTAACAATCATTAATTAAACTTTATAATTAGTTGTCACCGAAGGTATATCAAACATAATATTTTAACCCAATAACTAATTCAACCGAAAAAGAAATCTATATATTTGGCCCCTTCTAACTTCTGATTACTGTAACAATTTTTTTTTAAATCTTTTTTTAATAATTAATAAATATAAAACTAATTATAAGACAGAAATAATTGGAGCAACTAAATGCTATACAACCAACTTCCATCTCTCATCCACATCAATATCATAAAACCAAGTCTCTTTCTCAACCTTCATAATTTTAGGAGCATGCCCAAACATGCCACGCTCTATCTTAGCAACTAGGCCAGACATTGCAAAACAAACTCAATTAAAGCATTATACATTAACATCCAAACCACAACCAAATGGACCTTTTCTATGGCTTTTTGGATCCCTTGGTTCAACTGTCACATTCTTTTTTCTTGTGTGGACCATAACAAGTATGAACAAACCATGGTTGTCAATCCTTACTATGTCTCTCAAACTAGTAACACTAGTTGAATTTTGGTGGGGGACCTTAAACTTATGTGTTTTGTGCGGCGGAGATCAACTCACCGGAATGAGACTTGATTATTGCCTTTGGACTAGAGAGCAACATGTGTACCTTACCTGTCTAGTTCGGCATGCTATATAACCATTCTCATGTGCTTGAGTTGAGGTACATAATGAGTTTCATTTCATTTTATATAACCAAACTTATGATTTTACCGATAATAAAAAACGAGAGATCGAACATAACAATATGTTATTATATTAAATCTAGATCGTTACTAGGTCAAGTGTTGTGTTAATGTGAAGGACAATTTATTAGAATATGATCGGTTGATTTATTTATATTTAGTACATTATCATTTAATATATTTTGCATATCAATAATAATATTATTTATGATATTTTACATGTTAAGTAATATTATTATTAACACAACATTTTATAATTAACAACAAACAAATCTATACCTTTATATCAATGTGAATAACTTATCGTAATATAATTTAATTATTTGAATATATTATTATTATTATTATTATTATTTTTATTTTTTTATTTTTTTTTTTGCGATCTCTTACTTTACGTTCCTTCACTTATGATTCCACTGTCGGATGGACTGTAATCTTATAATGCACAAAGAATTTGGCAGGAAAATCTTTTGAAAATGACAAGGATATATCCTTGATTTCGACTTGATTTTAATTTATTATGTTATTTATACAATAATAAACAAAGGCTAACAAAACACACTAGGAGGAAGATCAAAAAGGACTTCTGATAAAAAGAAGCAATATTTATGATATGCGTGGATAATATTGATTGGGATGGATTGTATCATGTGAAAGAGGATGTATAGCATGTGATAAAGCATCAAATATGACTACATGTGGATAGGGATGGATGCTTAGTGCCAAAAGCCAACTAGAGATAAGTTTGAGAAGAATTTTTAGGGTTTGAGTGTTAGGGCATGTGTTTTTGTGGGGGACTGAGTATGATGGGACACTCTTAAGAAAGTTAAGACCAACATATCATGATACTTATTTTAGACTCTTGTGTTGTTGGTTTCATATAATTCAAGAGCCAATGTTTGAAGTCCACAACATGAAGATAAAAAGGTTCCAAAGCTTTCTTGCTTTATAGGTTCATTTCATTCTTTGTATTTCTCTTTAAACATCACTCCCAAGTCCAAACTCAATGTATAATTCATTTTTCCCATCTCATCGGCCACTGTTTTTGCTTTTAAGTGTTATATATATTGAAAGAAATAATGAATGATAATGCGTGAAAAATTAAAAATAAAATAACACATAGATTTAAATGAAAAATCTAAAACAAAGAAAAACCATGATCCACTATATTGAGAATTAAATATAATGGTGAAAACCTAATTTACCAATGTTATTTTTCATTATAATAAAAGCCCAAAACACATTTAAATCGACATTGAATTAATTAAAAGTCGGACTGATTGAAGTTCAATTTGATTCTAAATATGAGGAGTCTAAGTTTGAGTCCTACCAGCTCTCCCTCCGCTACTATCACATATATTTTCCAAAAATCAATTTCATAATTCAAAAAATTATATATATATATACATATATATCGCACTACAAATTTTTCAAGTAGGGTTAATCAGAATTCATATTATAAACTCTACCACATAAATATTATATATATATATATAATATCCTATAATTTTTATGTTATTTTATGAATATGAAATGAAAGAGGTGAATAATCTTATATAAACCAAACCTAAATGATATTAAATGAATCAAGATTTGAGAAATTGTTTTTATTACAACATTAAATTCCAATAAATTGTCATTGATTTGAAGGACAAAAAGAAGGTTGAATCATAATTTAGTAAAATCAAGTATTTTGTTGGCATTAGATATGTATAGGTAGAAGTTAGCATCACCATTTATGCCTATTTTTTCATGCTTAACTAGTCCTTCATTCTTGGTCCACAAAATGTTGCGTGTTCTACATGCAAATGCCAGAGTGTGGAAAGTTGACATCCATCAAGAATGTTTTAATGTGCACAAATAACCTGCCCCAAGTCTTTTAAGTGTATATATATATATATATATATTAGTGGCGGATGTTTTTTCTTGCCCTTTTTTTTATGAATTAGATAAATTACTTTTTTAAAAAAATGATCTGCATATTCTCTGTAAATTTCAAATGGCCGGCGTGCCCCTAAATTTTTTAATACCCAATATATATATATATATATATGAAATTATACCTCCGTTAATTTTTGAAAGCTACAATTATATATATATATATATATATATATTTTGCTCTTTTGTCCATCTTCTCATTGCATTTTGGATGAGTTTGCTCTTGACCCAGTAAACCCTTGAGAACTTCTCAAAGTTTGAGAGAGCTTACCATAGCCCAAGACAAACTCCCTCACTTAAAGCGAAAAAATGGATGAGATGGTAGGTAAAACAATATTTTTATAAAAATATAATTAAATTAAACAAATAATTGATTAAAAAAATAAAAAAAATTGAAACATACAAATTTTTAGAGCATTAAAAAAGTTGGAAGCAATTTTCAGATACAATGAAACTCCACAGGAACTGGTCGGTTATTTTCTGTAAAAAAATCATATTATACATATAAATATATATGCGTAAACTTTTATTAGTTCTTTGTATCCAAACATTGTAGGTAGTTTGGCAAACATGTGGGACACCAATGCACCAAAAAAAACCACCTAAAAAAGTTAGTTCAATTCATATGGTGGGCCATGCTTGTTGAGAAATATATGTACGTATCACATTGGTGGCTCTTTTGATCTATTCTCATAAGTTTTTTCATGATTCCTTCTAACTTTAGATAGAGAGTGACTCACATGCCTTGTCTCTTTGCACCTCTCTCTATTGCAAACAAGTGCCACCAAGATAACTAGCTAATTTGTTAAGTGTCCTTCATGTGAATTGTCACATTTTCATCCTTAATAAACCACTACTTGTTGTTTAATTTGGTTTGTCATGTTTATAATTAAATCATTTCATCATGTGTTTATGTTAATTAAACCAAATATAGTGACAAAATAATAGATAAAAGGTTTGAAATTTTATCAGTATTCTAATTAAATGAAATTAATTAACTACTTAAGCTCAATAATAATAGAATTCTATTATTTCGAGTTATTTCTAACTACTAATATTGTCTTTTTATTGAAACAGTCATAGTATTTCACTTTTAGAGAAAGAAATATTCACACTCAAGTCTTTACATGATTTAACGTTATACTAATCTCTATAAGTTAAATGGTCACTAGGGACGTCACTAAAGTGGAAAAATAGTAAAACGATTATATCTTTTTTGTTTGTATCTTTGAATTCTCTCAAATCCTAAATTATCTCTAATTAAAACCTAATTCACTATTGGCAATAATTTGCATAAAAATATAACTTCTTGTTTTTCTTGAATGAATTTTTTCAAACCCTGAATTATTATTTTTTCATTGAACCCCTAATTAAGAAAAGAATGAATAACACCTTAAACACATATAACAAAGAAAAGAAAAACCAATGATCTCTTAGTCTATTTGCATCGGGTTCTTTGTGTAGGGTGTTCATTTTGAGAAGGACCCAAGATTAAATATAAAGTCCATGCAAAGTGAGTGCATATGTACTTGTTAAGCTTGCTTGACACCTATGCATGTCTTTAACTTCCCGAAAAATTAATGGAGGGTGCTTGTCCCATATTTGTTTTTTTTTTAAAAAAAAATCCAATTATTGAAGGAAGGCAAAAAGCACAATTATTTGAGAGTGTGACACCTCCCTAGCTACATTATTTTACATATCCTTCTTTACAAGATTATCTTAAAACCATGTATTATAAAAAGCTAGCCATTGATAGCTAAGATGTTCTTTTCAGTTCATGATAAAATACTTCAATATATAGATAATGTATATATAGTTTGGTGCCAAAGTTCCCTTGCTCTCATCTTAATAATAATATCACACAAGACTATCCAAAAGACTCGCGTCAATGAGAAACATTATCTTCACTTCTTTTTATTTATAAATATTATATATATATATATATATTGCATCATGTTGTCACATCCTTCAGAACTTCAAACTGAAATATGATTTCAGTGTACATTAGCAAGTAATATGTTTGTTTTTGGTGCCCTTCTTAAGGCATGCATGCATCAGTGCATGCTGATTCATCTCAAAGCAAATAAAAGGTCAACTCTTGTTCAAGTAACAGTGCAATATATCAACTTATAATTAATGGCTTCCAATGAATTCAAAGGAGAACAAAATGTTAGCCATTAATTCAGTGGAGGCTGAGTCAAATGTACTGTAATGCTCTGATGTAGTTTTTTTTTTCTTCAAGTGCTCTTGCCACTATGTAAAGTTTTATTTGAAGGATAACTTAGAAAAATTAACAAATGCACAATTGACATTGATGAACATGTACAGTGGATAAGATCGATGATAAGCTCAATGTATTATTCTAACATATATATTTTATATAAACATGCACATATAAACATATTCTAACATATTATTCTAACATATTATTCTAACATATGTAATTAATGTAGATGATGATGTGTTAATTTTTAAGTAGAAACAAAAGAGAAGAAGTTGCATGAATTTTGATTTATAGTTTTGGATTGAATATGGTTGAGATTATAAGTTGAGAGTATAATTAATAAATTATATGTACGTATAAACATGCATGCAGATGATGATATGATAATTTTTCAGTAGAAGCAAAGAGAAGAACTTGCATGGATATTAGCTCTTATCTGTTCTCTATATTTTATTCATTTTTTGGATTGAGTATGAATGAGATTAATTTAAAAATCAAAGGTGATGAGTTGAGAGGAGAAAAAATAAATTCAATTGGTAAATCCGATTATTGTTAGAAATAATATGCTATATTGCCCTAGTTTACTATGCAATTAAACATGATTGGTTGAAATTAACTAAATAAATATTAAGAAATCCCGTCTAATGTTATTCCGAGATTAGTGTATAATTAATAAATCTAATCGTTTATTTTTTTTGATAAATAATAGCCAATTAGGGAGCCACTTGACTAATCACCTGGTCCTAGTTAATATTACCTTAAATTCTCTATCCATGGTACTTTCTTTCTTTTTTTTTATATTTATTTTGAGTTTTTGTTATCAGTTTGTTTGGTCAATTGCCCACACTCCTAATGAATTGTCAGTCTTTTACATCGTTGTTTCTCTCTTTTTTGTTGGTGTAGTTCTTCCTATTGTATTGTTGTATCATTTTCTTTTAATGAATGTGGTATATTTTTTTTTAATAAAAATTAATTATAAAAATATAAATTTGAGCAAAAAGATACAATTATGTCCTAATTACATTCCTCTATTAATTTGATTGGAATAATCCAGTCCAGCAGCTGACGACCGTTAGCATCTCTGTCTATTGATGTTGACATGGCAATTACGTGGCGATCCACGTATTAAAATATTACCAAATATTAAAATATTAATTTTAAAAAAAAACTTGTCATGTCAGCACAAAGCCCGTGAACCCATCAATCCCTAATCTACTTTCATCTTCCCTCTTCTCCATCGCTTCTCCAGCACACCAAACCTCCAGCCCTAATCTCCATTTCACTTTCGACACCTCTCAACTCCGACCATCATCCTTCTCTTCTCTTGGACTTTCGACATCTCTCAACTCCATTCCATCTTGCATGAAAGAGAGATTATATGGCATTGTGTTTATGCTCATTAATCTTAGATTTACATCTGTTTGCTTGGATTATGTTCAGTTTGAGTGTTGATGTGAATGTGGGATAAGCTTCTTTGTCCTAATAGCTTACCATTGTTAGGGTTTTAACTGGTATTAATATGCTTAAAAGGGGGACCATATGAGATAACCATGGAAGGGTTTGAGAGATGACGTGTATAGTAATAGTGCCCTTCATATTTGGTGTCCAAGTTAGATGGGAAGCCATTTTTTACTAGAAAAGGGGACCGCATGAGAAGACCATTAAAGGATTGATTAAAATTGAATTGCAGACATTTGTCTGTAATAATTAAACTTTATACTGCTTGCATCTCTCTCTAGTTGTGTGAAATAGTTTTTATGCCTTAATTGTGTAAAGAATTTGCTTAACTGGGTTATGATACTGATTGTTTGCCTAATTTTACAATGCATGTTGTATTAACTGATATTGATGCTAGCTTAAGTTGCAATAACAAATATTGCCTAATTAAGTTGGTTAAAGATTCTGATCAGGTAATGTAATAAAACTTTATGTGGTATGCTATTTATTTTTATGGCAGTGGGTCCATGGTTGAAATTTTGAATATTAACCCAATTGGGGGTTGTATCTTCAATCTTTATTATTGATTGCATGTGAAGGTGTTTGTATTCATTAATTTGATTGTGCACTACTACTGATGTTAGCAAGTGTCTTTTCTTTTCTTTTCTATCAATATATTTCCCTCTTATGTGCATTGTGTTTGCTTAATCACAGCAATAAGTGTTTCCTTCCCCTGATGATAGCTAATAAAGCTATTTATCCTATGTTGATAGCCACTTTTTCTACTGTTGTTTAAATTTGTAACTTAAAAATTAGGAAAATTGACATTAGATGCCTAACTCTATCAATGCTGACATTAGACATTAAAAAAAAAAAAATAGTTACCATGACATTTTTGCAACAACTCTAAACAACCAATTTCCTATTCTTTCACAGAACAATATGACTTGTTGGGATGAGTTCATAATCAAGTACCATTATGGAGGGAAATTAAATCGAGAAATAGATTTTGAATATCTAATGGATTAGTGACAGAATTTTGTGTTGATCCTGACAATCTTTGCTATTGGGATGTGTTAGGAGATGTCAAAGAGCTAGGGTGTGATATCAATAATGTTGTGGAGTTGTCTTATACAGATGATGGCATGATACTAAAATATATTCACAATGACCAGGGTATTGTAGATTTAGTTGACCAACTAATTAAGAAAACATAGGACAGTGGATGTTTATGTGAAGATTTCAAATGTTAGACATGACATGATCTTACTAGAAATATTATTACTTGGTTCACATAATGTTGAGTTGAATGTGGGACATGACAACCAAAGTGAGAATTATAGTGAATCCAACGAGGATGATGATGACAATTTAGTAGATGTTCCATTTATAGACCAAACTTCTGAGGTTGATGATGAAAGAGAAGAAGCTAGGGAAAAATTAAAGAAATATGTTGAATTGAAAAAATCAATTTCGGAGGATGCTGATAAAAATACCAATGGAGATGGAAATATAGGGCCTTCCCATGATACTAATGCAGAAGGTCGGGCATCTAGAGATATTGTATATAGCATTAACACAGGGAAAGTAACTGGCTATAGCAATGACTACTTTGATTCATCTGATCCTGAGAGCTATATATGATGATACAAGTGATGGATCTAGTGCAGATGATGCAAAAGAGGCACGTGTCTAGTAGGCAGCACTACAACCCTAGGGTCCCTTTGTAGGATTTTTGTCTTGGCTTTAGGTTTACAGAACTAAAACTCTTCAAAAAGGAACTTGTCGAATTTTCAACAAGATAAGGGTTTGAATTTAGATTTATTAAAAATGATGCAACCAGGATAAGGGCTCAGTGTACTGGAAAAAATTGCAGTTCGTTCATTCTGTGCTCCTAGTGTTATGCTAATATATTGTTTGTTGTAAAACACTATGTCCCTGATCATTCTTCTCTCCTAGGGGCTATTAGAAATAAAAGGGTGATAATTAACCCATGTTGTTACTAACATCTTTGGTAAGATCATAGGCTCAGTCCTACCTATTAGGTCTTGACACTTGAAGGCAATGGTTAGGAAAGAATTGGGAGTATTCATAACTAACAAGGTGTGTAGAAATGCAAAGGGTCTTGCTTTGAGAAAGATTGAAGAGCAATTCAAGCAGGACTTTATTCATTTGCATAATTATGCCTTGGAATTAAAAGCAACAAACCCTAGTAGCACTGTGTTCATTATCTTTGAAAGAAAGAAAGCAGATGAACCTCCAATGTTTAACAAGCTATATGTCTGTCTAGTAGCAGTCAGGGAATGGTTTATAAGTGGGTGCATAAAACTTATTGGCCTTGATGAATGCTTTCTGAAGTGAGTTGTTAAAGGGCAGATCTTGGTGGTTGTGGAGAAAAATGGCAATAACTAGATGTATCCTGTAGCTTGGGCAGTTTTGGATAAAGAGACAACAGAAACTTGGCCATGGTTTATTGAGCTATTAAGTGCTAATCTTAACATTGGGGATGGACTAGGATGGTCTCTTATAAGTGACATACAAAAGGTTTGTGCAACATTGATTTAATTATTTTCCTTTGAGTAAAAATGGCTTGTAATTTAATCATTTTTTTTTATTTTTTACTGGGACTAATACATGTAGTGAATAATTTGTTACCACTCAATGAGCATAGGATGTGTGCAAGACACATCTATGCAAGATGGGAAAAAATCTATCCAAGGAAGGACTTGCATATTCAATTTTGGAGTATTGCAAGATCTACAAGTGAACTCGAACTGAAGAAACAAATTCATAAAATGAAAGACTTGAAAGAAGGAGCTAAAGCTATGGAGGAATTATTGGATAGATGGCCAATTTCAGGTTGGCATAGTGCATTCTTCTCAAATTTAATCAAATGTGATGTTATTGATAATAATATGTGTGAAACATTTAATGGAGCAATATTAGAATCTAGAATTCAAGCCAATAATCACAATGCTTGAATATTTTAGATAGTATGTAATGACTAGGATTGTTGTGAAAAAGCAGTTTACATTGAAGTGGAAAAATTCTTGTAGGCCTAACATTCTTGCTAGGATTGAAAAAGAAAGAAAAAAAAACTTCCAGGTGGAAGGTAGAGTGGAATGGGGGTGCAAGCCATGAGGTTTTTGAGATGACTTGGTGCAATAAGTATGGGAATGATATGTAGTAATGTTAGCATGGCAAAGTTGCTCATGCGGAAAATTGAATAAAAGTGGAATTCCATGTGAACATGCATTGGCTGTTATTTCATTTAATGGGGCAGATCCAGTGGATTTTGTGGTAGAATGGTTTAAAAAAGAAACATATGTGAGAGCATATAGTTCCATTGTTAATCCAGTAAAGGGCAGAGAATTTCAGCTAGTTAGTGATGAAGGCCCTTTGCAGCCACCTGTAGTGAAGAAAATGCCTAGGAGACCTATGAAGAAGAGGAGGAGAGAGCCACTGGAGGGGAAACATGGCAGTAAAACAAAAAATTCTAGGCATGGTAGAGTTTTTAAATGTATAATACGCCATGAGGAAGGGCAAAACAAGTTAAGATGTCCAAGAAAAGATAACAATATAAGTTTTTTTATTACTGATGTCATCAAAATTCTTTCTTTCATAATTTTTTTTACCTAGGGACATGGGAAGGGATTGAGGGGGGATTGTATGCCCCTCAACCCCCTTTATGCTCATCCCTCTCATTTTGGGGGGATTGAGTATGCCTGGGTAAGCTAATGACATTTATACCCTCTATAAATTACAAAATGACATGCTATATATTATGTATTCCTCTCTCCCACTTACATGCTATATATTATGGTTTGTATTTATTTTTGAAATATTAGATTTATTAAAATTTTGGTGATTTAAAAATAATTAAATTTGGACATTTGATTATTTTAATTAACAATAATTAAATTGTATTTGTCAATTAAGATACATTATTTAATTAAAATATTCAAGGGTACAAAAGTAATTTTACTAAAATTTTCCCTATACCCTTTCATATTCCTATCCCCATTCTCTTCAACCAAACATTACTTTTATTCCCATCCCCAATCCCTTTTCCCTATTTCTATCCCCATCCCCTTCCCCATCCCCATCCCCATATTCCCATTCCCTCTAACCAAACGGGCCCTAAAAATAATTCCAGTTTGTGTTAATTAGGTAAGATATGATACAATGTCTAATAATTCTAAGGGTCTCACCTTGGTGGAGTAATTGTTAGGAGGGACAACCCACAATTTGCTGCATTCATCACTGCTGAAAAGTTAAATGTAGTGGTTACTCCCTGTTCTAATATAAATTACCATAGCATTTTCCTTTTTTATTTATACTAATGTATAATATGTTTGTTGTTGATAATTAGGCACTAAAGAGCAAGGAAAATGTTGCAAACCATACCAAAGATGGAGATCAAAGTGAGCAAACCTCTATAGGTTTTGAAGATGGAGCTTTCCCAACACAGGATAGTATGACATATGCTACAACTCAAGAAAAAACTTGATACTAAAGCAAATTACTAGTTTGATGCTCTTTGTTAGTGATTCTTTTTTTTTTTTCTGGTGTTTGGTGTACTTCAGTTGATCAGATGATTTGTAATGCATCCAACACTGGAATATTTTTGTGATCACATCTTATTGTGGAAAAAATTTTGGGTCTCTCTGTTTTTTTTTACACAAACTGTATAATTTTTTAAATTTCATTCCATCAATAAAATTTGGTATTTACTAAATTAGATTATTGTTAATCAAGCTTGTATTGTAGCTTAGCATAAATTTGTTATTAATTTAGGAAATTTGCGCATACAAAATTTCTATTGATTTAATACAGAATCACAGATTCAACCCAACTATAATTTCAAATCATACAATGCTTACATCACATATTTATTGATCAAACCACATAATTACATATTCAAGTTACATAATTACATTTCTAATCACATTAGCTTGAGAAGAAAAAAAAAACCCCAACACAAAATACAACCAAAAGCAAACAAAAAAAAAATAATAAAGAATTCCTATTTGTCAAACAAGACTAATTTCGTGGTCATGTAGTAGTTGTCGACAGTTTGGCAAAGCTTGGAGTGCATAATGGCTGAATAACGAGGTGTGCTACAAAAATGAAAAAGTGTGGAAAAGAGATGTCGAGGTCAGGATCGAAAACTAGATGAGGGATGTCATGCCAGAAAACTCAAGAAGCACCACCAACAACTTAATAGAAGGGAGGGATGATGGCCGGAATTAAGAAGTACCACTAATGGACTGAAGGTTAGGGTTGGCCGGCAGGAGAAGGACGATGGACGAAGTTGAGGTGTCGAAAGTGAGATAGAGATTAGGGCTGGAGGTTTGACGTGTTGGAGAAGATGGAGAAGAGGGAAAAAGAAAGTAGCTTCAGGATTGATGGGTTCACGGGCTTTGTGTTGATGTGACAGTTTTTTTTCAAATTAATATTTTAATATTTGGCAATATTTTATTACATGGATCACCACATAATCGCCATGTTAGCATCAATAAAACGGAGATGCTAATGGTCATCAGTTGTTGGACTGGATTGTCCCAATCAAATTTATAAAGGGATGTAATTGGGGCATTTTATAATAAAAGGACAAAAAGAGCCACATAAGTAAATATAGGGACTAAATAGGGGATTATTCAAAAAATTATCTTCCCAAACCAAATGCAAACATGTTCATTGTTGGAAGCCGGTTTGAATTGACTTTTTTTTTATAGAAAAAAATGGAGAAGCACTAATTTTATAATATATATATACACATATATTTGAGGCAATTTGAATCTGTGTGGACCAAAATGCCCTTAAAATTGTTAGGGTACAACGAATACTTTTATGATAATTTATTTAAAGAAAAGTACTTGCCCCACAAAGTTTATAAAAGTTTTTTTTTTTGGTATAATACGCTAGTTGGTCCTTCTACTTTCCTCTCTCTTCTTTTTTGGTCCCTCTACTCAGAAATACTTCTGACTAGTTCCTCTGCTTTTGAAAATGTGCCAACTTAGTTAAAAATGCTCCCAACTAGTCCCTCTACTTTTAGAAATGTGCCCACTTAAAAGTAGAGAGACTGGTTGGGAGCAATTTTAACAAAGTGGGCACATTTTCAAAAGTAAAGGGACTAGTCGGGAGTATTTCTAAGTAGAGAGAGCCAAAGAGAATAAAAAGAAAAGTACCGGACTATTTTGGTGATTATACCAAGCTTTTTTTGAACATATTTTCAACAACCAATCCAAACAAGCCTTGAAACTCCCACAGATCCAGTGAGAAAAAGCCTTTCAAGAAAAATTAGTGGGGGCCTATTGGGGGTCCATATGCTCAAGGCCTGTTAAGAAAGCCCACATCTATGTTCTCAAACTTTGCAAAAGAGAACTGGATTAAATCTATGAGTATGCCCAATTTTTTTCATAAATAATTGCATAATTATAACAAATTTATTATGAAAATTATTAATGAAATATTTTCTTTAGCTATTATACCATAATTCAAAATTTATCTACACTATGTTATTTTATATTATTTTATCTAGTTTTATTGAAGAAGACAAATCTATTTATGCTGGAGTTATTTATTTATTTGTTTATTGAATGTAATATTTTAAATATTAATAAAAATATTGATAAATTGGAGAAGAGAAGCTCATGGGTAAAGCCACTTTAGGTCTCTCAATTTTAAAGGCCTCATCATTAATTTTAAGACCTTAAATTTTTTTTTCTAATCCCATCATTATAATTATAGTAATTATTATATTAAAATAAATTAAGGTCTTAATTTTTTAATTTAATAATGAATCAATTTCATATCATCCCTCCACTAACTTATTAAAATCAAAATCAAGGAGATCAAATTAAGTTTTTTTTATTATTATAAAACTTGATCAATTGCATATTTTCTCTCACCTAACCTTTTGAATTCCTATTTTTCCTACAAATAATCTTCTTTATTAGCTTAGTTCAAAAACACTGCACATCTTTGTCTAATACCACACTCAGTGGCGACGCCGGGGTGTGGCCAGGAGGGACATCCGCCACACCCTCTGTCGGAAAAAAAAACCTGTGTAGAGTCACGAGTGGTAGCAGCAGCATATGCATGGCAGTCACAAGGATACTCTACATCCTACCAACTTATAGAAATTATTTCCTTTCATTAAAAAAGGAAGAAGAAATATAACCGCCAAACTGTAGGGTCCTTTCCCAATACTCCACACCAAACCCATACCTTCTTCGCAGACCCCAATGGCATCCATGCCACGTGCCAAAGCAGAGGCAAGTTGGACTTCAGCCTTCAAGACTGAGAAGTTAGTTCAATGCATAGCAAACCCATCTATTCTTTTTGGAGAAAACAAGTGTACCCGAAAAGACACTAATTTCCACTTTAGCCAAATGAAGTTAAAGTAAGAGCTGGTCACATTCCAAGGTTCCTTTTTCTCATACAACACACAGAAGCATTGAAAGTAGAAGGCACTCAAAGAAGATATCTTGCCGTCTTATTCACGCCGTGAGAGCACCTCCGGAGTTGGAGTATTCCATTGGTTAGGAAAAATTAGTTGTTATTCATGTACTTGTCTATAATAATGAAGTTTTTTTTTAATTAATTTGACTTTTTTGTTATTGAATGGATCAATTAACTTTTGATATGTTATTTATGTATTTATGTTTCATGTTTGTATGTCAGATTTTTTGTTGACCGGTCGGAATATTTATTCGGCGGCTGAAATTTTTTTTTCCGTCAATTTTTGCCCCACCCTCTGACGAGTCCTGGCACCGCCACTGACCACACTAATGTTGATTTTTATTATTAAAAATGAATTCTTCTTTTTCCAAGACTAATCTCACATTCATTTTTTCAATTATAAATTAAAATTTTAATTTCTTTATATTATCAATCTTTTTGGTTTTTTTTTTCTTAAGCTTTTTCTTTTTTTTTTTAAATTGAAAAAATATGCATCGATTACAAGTGATATTGAGTCCCCATCATATGTCTTTTTCAAGTAAATATGAATCTAGAAAATGCAAAACTCTATTTAAGAAAGAGAAGAATTGAAATTTTAACATCTTAAAAGAAAATTTTATTAATTTTTAACAAGAAAAAAAAAACTAGTTAGAAAATATAATAGAATATTGATTGAATGAATAGGTAATTTATTTGAGTCAGATGATATTCAATACAAGAAGAAGAGACTTGTTAGTTCCTCCGGTGTATTTTGTGGGTATTAAGTAGCACTTAAGCACTCATAGAAGTCTCACACAAACCAATAAAGAAAAAGCACACAAACAAACACAAGGAGACACACAACGTTGGTAACCCAGTTCGGCGTCCACTCGCCTACGTCTGGGGGGCCAAGCCCGGAGATAAACAATCCACTAAAAGAGATAAAAATAGATGAGTACAAACACTTGTCACTCACACTCTCAACAATAAAGATCACTACCCTCTCTAGATTGTTTGGTGCTCACACACTCTCCTCAAAGAGTCACTCAAGAGTCACACTTACAATCTACGAGCAAGGTAACTTATATAGACGCCTCAATGTCCCAAATATAGCACATACCTCTTTTAGAATCTCCGCGGCTACTAATTTAAAAACCTGCCAAAATTAGCTGTTGCAACTCCTGTTGTAACATAAGTTGCAACATGGCCCTGACTACTGACTTGACTGAGTTCTGGTTACGTTGCGGACGACCTCAAGACCCATCAACCTCCCGGTCATGCTTAGTCCGAGTCGATGCAGCCAAATCTCCCGATCCCGACTGCCTGCAACTAGCCTACCTCCTCAGTTCCTCATCACGCAGTCTCCTCGCAAGGGGCGCACGTCCTTATGCGTCTTCCATGAAACTTGCCAAACTTAGTCTTCAATTCACCTAAATTTGGTCTTCAAAGATTCTCCAAACTTGATTTTCAATTCACCCAAGTTTGGTCCTCAAATCTTGCCGTTAATAGACTTTAATGATTCTCATCAAGGATTCTTCAAATCATATCTCCTTCATTCACACCATGAATAAATCTTTCTTTAATTAAGCTCCACCATATTTAGTCTTCAATCAAATCATCTAAATATGGTCTTGATATGATCTTGTCTTCAAAATGTAATGCATTGCCAAAAATAACTCCACCAAGATCTTTAAGATAGATTCACCATGATCTTCAAGATATTTGGCTCCATATTAGAGACTTACTAAAAATAGCTCCATCAAGATCTTCAAGATGTTTGCCTTGCACTCCAAGTCTCCTTGCCATGTCACCATGCTTGCCACATCATCAATTATGCTTTGTCACCTTGGTTGCCACGTCACTTGGTCTAGGTGTCAAATCATGCCAATAAATAGTGCGGTTGCACTAATAAGACTGTTAAAACTCTAACGTAGATACTCCTCTAATGAATTAAATGGTTGCATTTCTACGGATATCTATGACATGGACTAATACTTATATAAGAGATTTACTAATTGAGAATGGGCTAAATAAAATTATTCATGTAAATTTTTCAAAAAAAATAAATTCTCAACATATCCATATTACGTTCAGACATTGGCAATCAGAGAAATGCATAAAAGGCTATAATTAGTTTATCGTAAAGACTTGGATGATTTTATATGGGTATTTATTAAAAAAATAATTAATAAAATTTAATTTTTATTAAATAAATTAGAGATCCCATTTTGAAATTTTGCATTGGGACCTTCACCTTGAGCCGTCTTTGATCGAAATGGATTTGTTTTGAGAAACCAGGGGAAACATTTTTAAAATATAATAAATCAAAAAAAAAAAAAAACTATTATCTTTAATGTAGAAGAAAAGGAGGGAAAAATAACATCAGATGGTGGCTTGCACCCAATGCAATGTATCCAAGACTATTTTAAAATATATTTTATGAAAAAATTCAAACAAATAATTATTTTTTAGTTTAAAATATTTAATAATTCCTATATATATATATACTAGAAATATTTGTTAAAAAAACAAAAAAAAAAACCTCCAAAGACATTTGGAAGTATTTTTCTTATTGTTGAGGATGGTATTCTTGTTCTTTCTTTTTGTTTTTACTCCCTATTACTCTGTCGGTGTTGATTTAATCTAATAATACAAATCGTTTTTTTTTTTAAATCCCTTAATAAAAAAACACAAATTCCAATATTATTAGATAAATTAAATAAAACAAATACAAATAATAATAATAATAATTATATATATAGATAAAAAACAATGAAGCCAAAATTAAAATAAAAATACAATATATAAAAAAACATTAAAATATATAAAATCATGTTTATGTATATATAGTATGAAAAATAATAAAAAACGATTAAAACAAAATTAAAAAACAAAAAGACAAGTATATAATATAATGTTAGATATATATATATATATATATATACATATATATATATATATATATGTATTGACCCACTCAACTAAATTAAAAACACCCAATTTATATATTATTCTTGCAAGCTATGTTGTGGTAATTTGATGATTTCCATGTTTTAGGCCTGTAATTTGTAGTTCACTATGGCATCTGACTCTACAACAGAGCAATGTCAAATGGTGCCATCAGGATTATTGACTGTCATCAAGTTTGACATTTTATCAGGACGTGATATGGTCTTCATTTATGTTGGAGTAAAACAATGCTTTTGTGATGCATTAACACTTCTCCTTTTGATAAAATCCTATGTTGCTTAACTTGTGTTCTTAACTTCTTGATCTGTACTTATCTGTCATAATTGTTGCAGGAGAAGTTCAGCAGTACTACAACTATTATTGAAACTTCTGATTTAATTGATGCTAAATTGGGCGTGCCTAATGCATCAAATCAATGTGCAAATTGTGAATCCGGCAGCATTAGAGACTCTGATGGTGAGTCCTTATAATATGACTAGCACTACTTTCTACTTTGTCTTTGGATTTACATAATATTATCAAATTTGTATTAACTTCAATTTAAAACATTATCTTAAATGTTAATCAATTATGCCTTGAACCTAATTTAATCAATACAACGCAAGCAAAACATTGAATATTTGTTAAGTAAACTCATAGGCTACCCATTAAGCTTTCAGCAAGAGAGGATTTTCATATTCAAAATCAATAACACTTTCTACCCATAAGTAAAGTAATTAGATATTTTTAGCAACTCGACCAGAGAATAAGAAGGAACTCCAATTTCTTCAACTACTTCACGAATGATACCATCAAACATCTCCTGAGAAACCTTCCCATTTATTACTTCAGAATTTTCAACTTGATGGACTGAAATTCCAACTCCTAGTGGCTGCAAAGAAGAAACAGCTCCAAGTTAACAAACCAATACAAATAATCTTCTTTGAGATGAGAAACGCATTAAAAATATATCATATTATACTACTAAAATAGTCATGTATGCTACTGTCCTCTCTTAAGGTTCGTCTCTAGATACTTACAAATTCGGAAGGTTTAATAAGAAGAAACAACTCCAATATCTAAACAATTTCCAGAAATTTTGTCAAACCATGAATTTTTTTTTTTTTAAATGCACATCATAACATAAGATAACAAAACAAAACTTCAGCAACTTACAAATAAGACAAAACAAGACCATAAATGTTGGTACATATCATGCCACGGAAACCAGGATAGGACGCATAATATTTCAGAAAAAAGTTTAAATAGCTTGGAGTAAACTTATAATCTCATAAACTAATGTAAAAAATATTATTTTTATACATAAAAGTGAATAATGTAGTTGTACTTGAGTGGTTAGTGGGTCTAGTCATAAAACATATGATTTTTTAACCCACCAAGTTCAAATCCTCTTTTGGTGCATGTGTTTTTTTTTCACATTTTATTTTTTAATTTAAAAATTACTAGGATTTCAAAATTTTAATAAAAATTTATAAAAATTAAAAAAAATTATATAAAAATTTTAGTAATTAAAAAAAAAAAAGTTGAAATTGATCCTGAGACATAGCAAATATATTATAATATATATACACATATATTTTTTAAAAATACAAACTTGAGATGCATTATTTATTAGCTGAATTTTTGAAAATCTTATATATTTATTATAGATAATAACAAAAATTTAAATTATACTCTATGTGTTTTTAATGTGTATTCAAAATTTTGTTATATTAATACATTAGTCTTCATTTAAAATAATTATTTTGTTGTATAATTATTTTTTTATTTTTTATTTTTTTATGTTTTGCTTTTAGGCTTCATCACCCTTACATCGAGTCCTAGTTCTGTCACTGTCTGTCAGACCCAAATGAAGACAGACAGAGGACTCTTGGTCAACACCATTACCCATGTGCAAGATACTGGCTCCATACTGAAAAGTAGCAAATAAAATTACAACATAATTTTTTTTAAATAGAACGAGTGTAATGGTAGCCATTAGAGGAATTGGATCCTGTAACTAAACGGATAGGCTCCATTCGAATAGCCTCCACACTGCAAGTCCTCCCACTATCAGGTTTACAGCAACGTCTCCTCCGCAACTCAGCTCTATACACTTGGTCATTCATCAGCTTCCTTTTTTTTAAACTCTGTCCTGAAGGTTTGGTAAAGTCTTTAGCATTCTTACCATTAAGAAAAGTATTAATCAATGATTCTAACCAGTTAATAGCCCTCTCAATCTTTTCGAATCACTCCTCAAACTAGTCTAACTGATCCTGCCTTCCCCTTGCCATCAAGAGTGTACCTTCTTGTCCTGTAGTGGTTTGCCTAGTGACCAAATATATACGACAAATTAAATAAAAATACAATAATTGTTGGAGAAGCTAAGTTTATAAAAACATAAAAATGAGGAGAAGATACTTCCATTCCTAATTGTTCAAGTAACTGCTGTTTAGTTTCATTCATTACAGAGGAGCTGTTTCTCTCATTATAAGCACGTGAGGAGCACACGATTTTACAACTTATGCCAGCTCAGCCTTTGGTTAAGTCTAATGCCAAATTCTATGTTGCCAACTCAGCAAATCAGTTATAACTGATTTGCTGAGTCAGCTAATTAGTTACAACCGTTTTCTTATAGCCTTGTTCTACTGTTTGAGCATATATATATATATATATATATAAGGCTCATCTTCTCTGTAAAATTTCAGATCAATGAAATCAATCCTTTTCCTCTAAATTATGCTCTTCTTCTTCGATTCTTGATTGCTGATCAAATCTTTGGAGTGTTTTTGTACTTTCATTGAAGCATGATTATGGCAAGGTTGGGAGTTTTGATCCTCAGTTGCAGCAGAGTTTGAGCTGGATTGCAGTGCTGTGTTTTTCCTCAAATCCATGAAGTTTTTCAACAATAATTGAAATAATATAACTAATAAAATAAAAATACCATATAAATACTATATGTAAAAAATTAATATGCAGACCATTTGACACAATTATATATGTATTAAAAATTATTGTTAGCTATTCGTAAATAAGTACCATTGCTATAAATAATACCTTAAAAAAACATTTAATAAGAAACAAAATATCAGCTGGACATTCTCTAAAAATTAAAAAAAAAATTAAAATATATATTCAATCCCAACTCTAACTATATTATGAAAAAGGTTCTTTTTAAAATCGAAACATGATTTCAAGATTCTGATCACCCTAACTATCAAATATGAGTGAAAAAAAAAATTAGATGTTAATAAAAAAAAAAAATTTAAAGGCCAAAGTTGAAACTTGCTTTTCTTTCCTATACTCTCCTGGACCCTGGTGAATGCAAACCTGAGTTATGACTTGGAGACGGATGAAAAAAGTTGGAGACGGATGAGAAGGACGAATATGACCTGCTCCACCAGCCCGTTCTTATAGAAAAAACTCAGTAAACTCCTTTGGTTCTCGCTACGTAGATGTCTGCAAGGGGAGCTTAACTTTTCACCATTTTGGAAAACTTCTTCTGTAAGTCAAAAAATTTAACTTCGAAAAAATGCCTCGAGTTTCTCGATTCGAAAAGCTAGAGGATTAAAAACTATCCGGGAATCCTGACAGTCAGATAATTCGGTCAATCTGGATTTAGTATGAGTGATATTTCTGCAGCTATTACTGAAAGATAGTTTAATTTCATAATATCAAGTCCAAATTTACATTTACACACTTAGTTTATTTTTTAATATTATTGAAGTTTTTTGAAACTTTCAATTTTGGATATTCTTTCATTTTTATTTTTAAATTATTATTTTGGGTTAAAGTTTTCTCCACAAATGTAGTTTTGGAATTATATTATTTGACAATAAATTTATGTGGATAGATTATTATCAGACATATATATGGTTTTTAAAATAACTTTTGTTTAAAACCAATAAGATATTTTGGTAATTTCACAGTGCTTTTGAAATTATTACATGCACAAATTACAATATACCAGTATTTCTTTTGAAATTGTTTGTTTTCCCCAAAACCTTTGATTTCGGTTGGTTTTTTTTCCAAGCTATACATGTAGATAATGGTTTAATTGGTTAGGATAATTTGTGCAAGTTTTAACCTACACCGTTGCAAGAAGGTCAATGGTTTTACTCAATGTTTGTGTGGTATATAATCAGATGAATCTTTTAACAGTTTTAAAATTGATTTCATCCATGGATACAATTATTATTGAAGGTTTTTTAAAGATGTTTTGACTACTAAACACACACACTAGTGGTAAGCTTTTTTGTGGTTTTAAAATTAACTACAATAGTTTTATGATTATGTGTTGGTGTTGATAGGTTTACAGCTTGGCAAATAAATTCAAGAGTGAAAGCATCACTTTCAATGGAAGGATTAGCGAAGGATCGACTAGAACATTTTGATGAGCAATTGGAACGGTTTAAAGGTGTCGTTAGCCGATTAGAATATGTGATGAATGTATTTTTGGATGGGATAAAAAGAAACAACTGTAACAATTGTATTTGTGCAAACCAAAACATTCATGAAGTGGTGGATTCAAGATCGTCAGGACCATCAACACTACTAGAGGTTCGAATATCTGGACAAATGCCAAAAAAAAAAAAAGGAAGACGATGAGAGCTAAAGTATGGAGGGCTGAGATGCATAAACGATTTTACCGCAAATCTTATTTTGGATTTAGGAAGTATTTTCTTTAGTTGTTATTATGCAAAAATGTGTGAGAAACGGTTTTTGTATTATATAATCTAAAATATAGAAGTTAAATATTATGTAATTTTATTTAAACAGTTAACTACAAATTGTTAACTGTGGAATATATGTAATTTTATTTAAACAGTTAACTACAAATATTATGTAATTTTATTTAAACAGTTAACTACAAATATTATGGAATATAACAGTCAACTACAAATTGTTGAAAGAGGTGACCTCCTCTTAGCAAAGTATTATCATTAACATTTCTTTGTTGAATTAGGTAAGGATAATATTCTCTCATGGTCAAATATTTTCTTGATAATTTATTTCGTATTGGAGACTCTTCATAAAGTATGTTTAGATGAAAACAATCTTCACCATATGGGAAAAGCAACGGATATTGAAGTGGCATAAATAAAGGGTGCAAATCACGGATCCTTTTCATACCTTCTTCTTGATGCTCTATTATAATATCTCTGCCATGATCACTAATTCCAATATCACAAACAATTAGAGCAGCAATTTCATGACTTGTTGGTGCAGAATAATTGTGCTCTTTAGGATTTCGATTTGCAAGCAATTTTATTTTTATTGGTAATTCTTTACATTGTTTTTGCATCTCTCTTGCAGTGCAAAAAATTTGGACAATTTTATTATGCTGATCTAACATGTTTTTAATCCACATACAATGTCACTATCGACTCCTTCAATCTCATTATTGCTTTGGAAGCATGATGTTCAATAATTTAATTCAACATCGGATTCAATCATATAAACCTGTGAAAATTTAGGCATTTGATTGTCCATTGGAAGTAAAGATCCCATTGTATGATAATTTTATCCTGAAAGCTTGAATTCATAAGGCCCCGTATGATTAATGCTACTATCAACTATGGCACCCAATGAAGTAAATTGGAAAATTGAATTGTATATCCAAATTCGTTCTTTAAATTGTGAACATCTTGATCAACAATGGCCATCAAATAACTCTCTTAAAAAGGATGGCATAGGTTTATTAGGTGAGAGATGAATAAGCCCTTATTTGCAACACATATTAAATCTAGGAATAGAAATCGATTTAGAAATGTCAATTGATTCATCATACCACATAAATATGCTACAAAAAGAGCATTTAAATTCCGGGCTACCAAAATATGAAGTTTGAAAGCATGCTCCTGTCAGAAACATGTAAATTATAAAAAATCAAGCATATTTTAGATGAGAATAATATTTTAAATAGTTATGAGAAGCCTTACTTTTATGTTGATTGTTTGTAACTGCGACCCATTCATTTAGGTGCCATTGATTGGAAGGAAAACTCATATTAGAATTGTGTGGATCATTATGAGTAACATTCCTTATTATCTCAAATCCTGAATGTCCAAAGACGTAATAAAGTGGGCTTCTTGACTTGATGGGACTTAGTCATTGTAAAGTGTGATAAAAGGATCCTTCATAATAAAATTAGAATAACAAAATTACCAACATAAAATGAAAACAGATAATAAAATTATAATTTGAATCTAACTATGCAAACAAAATTAAAAATTAATATAGCAAAGAGGAAATAATTTTATATAAATTTAAAAAACATGGATCATGAATCAAAATAATATAATCACATATGATTAACAAATTAAAAATACACAAATGTATTCCAACAAAGTCACGCAAATACCATCAATAAAACAATATAATATAAGTTAGAAACACACATAGACACATGGGGTATGAATAGAGTAAAACTATGATTTTATTATTGTGGAATTTTTTTAAAAAAATTCACACAAATCACAAAAAAATAGAATACAATACAACATCATTTGTTCAAATTATGTAAATAGTGTAATAAAAAAAATACCATGTAAAATAATATATTTTTGGTATATGTATTTTATAATTGTCAATTTAGGGGGAAAATATGTAATTTAGTATTTTTTTTATTATTTTCAAATATTTGTGTATTATATATTTTGATCATTTGTTCTAATTATGCACAAAGTATAATAAAATACATTACAATATAATACAACATAAAATAATATTTTTTTGTATATGGATTGTATAATTGATAATTTTTTTAAAAATATTACCCAATTTAATTTTTTTTATTTTTTAAAATCTATTCAATTATTTGTGTGCATTTGCAATTAACATTAACAATTCATATTAGTAAGTAATTCTTAAAAAAACACACACACACAATCTAATAGTTTAGCATTTAAAAAGAATATATTGAATAATTGATATATTTGAAATCAATGCATAGTAGGTGAATATATAAAAAAAAAATAGGCAAATAATGATAATTATTAAAATTGTCACATACCAATTTATGATGGATCGAAAGTTTAATATAAAGAATTTGAGAACCTGCAAAATTCAGAAATTATATAGAACGGCTTAATCTTTATTTGTATACATAACAATTATTATTTTAAAATATTATATATATAATATATGTATATATATATATATATTATAAAAGGGCTCTAAAAGTTGATTAAATAGATAAAGAAAAAGAGTGTACAACTGCGAAAAAATACAAATAGAAAAGAGAAAGAGAAAGATAACATAAAGATTTAAAAAAAAAAGTCATTATCGGTAATAGTCTCTATAAATCAATGAGTATGGGTGTATTTGAGTTGAGCCGTTCGTGAACAGCTCAGTGTTCGGCTTGATAAGGGCTCATTTGTGTTCAGCTAATATTGTAAACGAACCAAGCTTGAACATCATTTTCAAACTCGATTAATAAACAAGCCAAGCTTGAGCAGCTGAAAGCTGGGCTTGTTTTGGCTAGCGAACACAGTTCACAAACACAGTTCGCAACAAACTCGTTTATAAGCTTGGTTGTGAGCTCGTATATATATATATATATATATATAAGTATATTAAGGTGTATATGTGACTATGTCATTATCAATTTGAGTCACATATAGGGCTCTAAACAACTATTTGAAGGCTCAGCTTGTGAAAAGCTCGGATCAGCTAGTTCATTAAGTTAAATGAGCTCGTAAGATAAACGAGCCAAGCTTGAACACCACCAAGCTCGGCTTATCAAATCTTGTGAACAACTAGTTTATTGTATAATTAAAAACTCATTTATAGTATCATTTACAATTTTATTTGTAACAATCATTAATATAATCATTTATAATGTCATGAACAAGCTTATTTACCAGATCGTTAATAATATTACAAAAAAAAAATATTTATAGATAGTTACATCACAATGCTTATTTTGTTATTATTGTAATAATTTGTTAACTTATTTAATGAAGATTTTAACAAGCTTGAACTCAAACCTAAAAAATTCCACAAACAAGCTTAAATTATTTTTTTACTAAAATGATACTCAAACTCAAATCGAGTTAAGCCACACTTGATAATGATTCATTAAATAAGCTTTAAATGATACTATACTAAATCAAAAAAATAGAAAATTAAAAAAAAAAAACGAAGCCTTAATCAAGCTAACGAGCCAAGTCTAAGTTTCGAATTTTCTTAACAAGTTGAGCTCCAACATGAAGCTCGAAATAAGCTCGATTAGAGCTCGAGCTCGGTTAAAATAGTAATGAGTCAAGCTTGAACATGAAAAATGAAGCTCGAAGAAAGCTCGGCTTGAGCTCGAGCTCGATTAAATAGTAACGAGCCAAGCTTAAACAAGGCAAAGCTTAGCTCAGCTCAGCTCGTTTATAGCCCTACCAATGAGCAAGGTTAATGCCACGGAAGAACAAAGATAGATCATGGTGTTTAGTACCTTGGTGAACTAAAGCATCAGCCACTCAATTCTAGTCTCTCTGAATGAATTGTACTCAAGGAAAGTAGTTATTTGATCAGCCTGATTGTATCCATCATTACCAAGTGGTTTCATCACAGACATGATTTATAACCTGTATAGCATCAGCACAATCTAAAAACAAAAATGTAAGATTATGTTATGTTAATCAAATTGGCCCAATGGAGTCCAAGCAAAAGAGCTTAAGTCTCAGCTTTCAGAATGGATGATGCCTTGATTCCAGAGTAACCTGCCAACATAAGAGTTTTAGCATTGGTGATAATAATGAACCCAGCACCACCTACATCAGAACCAAGAATTGACCAGAAATTTGCCAATGTGGAAGGTAGAGGCAGAGTGACATTCATCAACTTGTGCAAGGATCTTGAAATACTACCAAAAATAGGTTGAACCCCTGAGAACACCAAGGTACATTTAGATTTTCATATATGCCAAAACGGCAACCGTAATAATAGAAGCCATCCTCTTCTTAGAGTCAAAGTGGTGGAAGGTCAACCAACAAGGCTCAAAGAAGCCTTCATCAATATGAATTGTGGAGCAAGTCAATGATAAACTCAAATGGTGCCAAACCCAATTAGTTTTTAAGCACTCTAGAAACAAATGAGGAATTGTCTTTGGGTGCTGACCACAAAAGCACAACAGGAGGTAGACCCATTTTAAGGATATACAAAAATTCAGTAGTAGACATCCTATCATGAAAAACTTAGCTTGAGGAGGGATTGGGAGCTTCCAAAGGTTGGTCTACCCAATCAGTGACATCATCTGAATGATAGTGCATAGAAAAAGAATAGACAGAGGTACACAAGGAGGCTCTTTGTATTTCTTCAATGATAATTGTTAACAATACACAAATATAAAATTCAAAAAAAAAAATAATTTTGATTTATTTAAGTAATTTATTATTTTGTGATTAATATCTATGCCAGTTTCTTTGTTTAATAAATCATTTTATAATAATTCAATTGGTAATTTTAGAAAAAACAAAAAACAAAATTGCATCTCCACCATTGGTTTGATATCAACACGGATCTCGAGGTATATTAGCTTAAAATTCTCCGCGGAGCAGCATAAGGCACCTCGTCCTCTCTTCGTCAACGAAGTGATCGAGCTCCTCTCGAATGCTAAGCTTTGCTCGCTCGCTACTCCTCCTTCAGCTGCCCAACAACTCAGCGCTCGTTGCGCTCGCGCTTGATCGGCGCTTCCGGTGCGCGCGTAGCTTCTTGCACCGTCCCTTGTGCGCCAGAGCGGAGATGGAGCCGGAGCCGGAGACGTATAAGTTTGGGCCGTACAAGATCAGCGGCAGCGAGGTCTTCTTCCGCACCGAGCTTTCCTTTGCCTTTGTCAACCTCCGCCCTGTCGTTCCTGGTAAAATCTCGCTTAGAAAAGAAAGAATCATGCTTTTTTTAAAAAAAAATTGTGCTTGATTGGTGGATGCATTTTCTTGGGTTTGTTCTTCTAGTTATTGAAAAATCTTTGATTTAATTTCAGAATTATGAAAATTTTTGTTGTTGATTGTGCCATATTTGAATTTTTTTGGGGCAATTGAGAACCTGAAGCGAAAGAAAAGAGAATATTGTTTTAAAAGTTAGGTTATTTGGCATTGCTTGAATCTGTTAACAATGAAATGGAGCATGAAAAAATTTGATTTTTGTTGAAATTGTTGAGTATATGGTAAAAGTGTGTGAATTGGCAGAGTGGTTAGTGTAAATCGTTGGGCATTTGAACAAAAAAACAAAAAACCCCAAATTTGGTTACGTAGGGTAAACGGTTTTGTTTTTTGCTTCCTTACTATTTTTTCCAATTTTTAAATCTTTGATTTATGAGTTTTGTTACTTTTCTTTTGTACAAGTGTAAAATTTAGATTTTGTATTCAATTCGGAAAGTTTTGTTGTATCTGATATTTTCTCATACCATTGTCAAAGTCATTTCTAGTTGATTATCCTTTGTATCTTTTTACATATTTCATTTTCCTCATATTTGGATATTAAATTATGAATTCATGTTTAGGTAAGTGTCATTTCTATGTCAAGGAAGAAATTTACTTCAGATTGATGCATTGAACATTGATTCTCTTGAAAATCATAGGATAACCATTCCAGATTTACGCATTATTGTTCTGAAAGTTTTGTTAAATTTAAAATTTTAATGTCCTTTTTTTTCTCTGCTTTCCCTTTAGTACGTCCATTCTAATTATGTTCTTGAACGTTGCAGGTCATATCCTTTTGTGTGGACGAACATATTCATCGTCTTATGATCAAATTATATGATGAGAAATATGATATCTGCTTCAGTTGTGCATGTGTACCTATGTTTAGTAACCAGAACATCAGTTTGGTGGGATCTTTTTTTAATTACAGGAGCTTGATTATTAAATCCTCAAATACATTAAATTTTATGACTACGTGAAAAGTGATGGTAGCATGCATCTATTTTGGGAGAAAACTGACAAACTCATAGGAGGATGGATCTCATATCTTCACATATCTGCCAACAGAGCGCTTGTCTTGTATGTTTTGAATGATCATATGTACCAAATAGTCTATTTGGAGATGTGTTGGTAAGGTAGCATGCCTCCTAAATAGCTTTATCAGAATCTCATTCCTGTCAGTATGTGCTGTTGTGCTTGTAATGCAATTTCATTGAATTATTGAAGACCTTAACATTATGCACATGTGCTTGTGTGTCCAAGGCGTGAAGTGAAGCGCTTTGTGGATCTTACCGCTGACGAGACTATTGACTTATGGCTTACTGCAAAGAAAATTGGTGACCAGCTGGAGAGCTATCACAGGGCATCCTCACTGACATTTACTATCCAGGTAAACTATATAGGATTTGATTGCTCTGACATCTAGTTTCATTGGATTAGTGTCTATAATCTTCATATTCTTCTTCTTGTTGATACATGCATTATTATTGTGTAGCTTGTTTTTAAGTCAAATTACTATATAATCCATTATTTGTTATCCCTATCACATCTTCTTCTTCTTCTTCTTTTTTAATATCAATATGGATAGACCAACCTAATTAAATATAAACCACACAAAAGTAGCTAATATTTACAAGTCGTTGTTGATATTTGATAACCAATGGAGAAACATGAACAGCATGTAAACTCTTTGGAGGCCTTTGTTTTGGTTTCCATAAGTGGTCTTTGAATTAGGAATTCTCATTTCTATTCTCTTATTTTGCTGATTTGACTTAGGCCACCCAAAAAAAAAAAAAGGGTTGACACCTCACTTTATGGTTTATGGTGGGCCAGACCCAAACAATTATTCATATGGGCCTTGTCCCGCTGACTCCCTCTTTCAGGCCTACCACAGGTGTAAGCTAAAGCCAAATTGATTTGTGTTTGGGATGGAGTGAGGTCCTTTTTGATCATATACCTTACGTAACTATTGAACCAATATATGGTTTATTTGATCCATTTCATGCCAAACATCATGAATAAAGAAATTTATTTGAAATTCATCAAAATTAATCCAATACCCCACTTTGGTGGTTGCCACCTGACAATAGTAAATTGTCACGCCATTACTTTTTGATTTTCTTTCCATTTCCAATACCCAAACACATCGTTTGTGTCCATTCAACTCCTACTGCTTGGTTATAAAATAAATAATAAATAAACTTCTGATTTTAGTGTGTCAATCTCAAATCGCCAAGGTTTAATATGATTGAAACTCTAGGGTTCAGGGAACTGTAGTACAAAGCATATCAAATTATCCTAGATGAAGGAATCATTCGTTATTTAGGTGTAATCTTGTAATGCTTAAAATATCTGGATTGCTAATTTTATTGTCAACATGCAACTATCTTGTGAACTACTATTAGTTTATGCTTTCATTCAATTTTTCAATGAACTTCTCGAATAAAACCAATTGTTTTTCATCCAAGTTACGTCTTACAATGAAATATGGACTTTCATGATATGAATTCATAAATGGAACAGCTAAGCGGTGGCATATGATCCCAATTCTTAGCCGACCTTGTTTTGGTCTTCTCTATAAATTCTTAGGTGAAAGAGACCCTTGGTAGTGCCGTCCTGGTCTCAGAAATAAGGAATAAACAACATATAATGCTCTATTTATTGCTGGATCATCTCTGTCATTTTAGCACATTTTGCTACATTGTATTGGTGCAAATTTCTCAAACCATTACAGGACAAAGGTTTCTAAACTGGCAACCTATCACATCCTATTGTTAGAATCTGATTCTGTGACATCATGGCTAGTTGCTTTAGTAAATTGGGCAATGTTTTTAGTGCTTTGTGAAACTTTCACCAATTTCCTATAGAAATTGTACATAGGCATTTGTTACTTTTACATTGCCTTTCGGTAATAGGCCTTGTAAGCATGCTAGGCAAATCGAGTGCTTTGAGTATACATTTGCAAATCTTGTTTTTCTTTTCCTTAAAAAAATAATATACAAAGACTTCCAAACACACTTGCAATAAAGTTGGTGGATGTTTTTTTGACTTTGCTAATGTTTTCCACCACTAGAATTTGATTGATAAAAAGCTTATACAGTTTAACTGTAATGTTTGTTTTTCTTTTGTCCATATTCTTAATTATTTCACCGATGGGTATCTTTCAGATGCTAAATATTTGTGATTGTTATAGGTTCTGTCATTTAGTGTATTAAACCGGTATATTTCTATTATATATTAAAAAAAAATCTTGTTTTGAGGGAATAAAGTTGCATGCTAAGTTATCTTCACCATCCCACAATTTGAAAACTTCGGCTAGTGGAGCATAAGTGCCTCGGATTATGTTGGATATTTTTCTTGTTTTAACTCTTTTTCTTTGGCATCTCAGGATGGACCCCAAGCAGGCCAGACAGTTCCACATGTGCATATTCATATTCTTCCAAGGAAAACTGGCGACTTTGAGAATAATGATGAAATTTATGATGCTGTGAGTGCATGCAATTTGTCAACCATTCCTGTTTGTTCATTTGGTCAGTTTGTTCTGATTCCTTGACCTTTGACTGGCCCATTAACAGATTGACAAAGAGGAGAAGGAGCTAAAGAAAAAGCTTGACCTCGATGAGGAGCGGAAAGACAGAACTGCCGATGAAATGGCCCGTGAGGCTGATAACTATCGAGTCCTCTTCTCGTAAAATTTAAATTGAACAGATCAAGCCTCATTCTTGGATAGATTCACTGTCCTTCATCAATTGACATGGTGTATCACTTATTAACTTGTTATGATCCTCTGTTTCGAGACATAATTTGTATCAAACTTCCAGTGAATGCTTGAATTTATTTGGTTCATGTAACTTTTACTGATGTGTTTCATCTCTCAATAACAAGTAGCATTTCTGAATAGATATTGAGATGTTTGTGTTGCCCACAAACAGAGCAGTGATATATCTTGAAAATTATCTTTGTTATTGTCCGAATAGATCTTGAGATGTTTGTGTTGAAATTATAGCACAGGATATTGCCCACAGAGTAGTGATATATTTACAAAACTATCTTTGTTATTGGCTCAGTTAAATATACATTCAATGTTGATGGAAACATCAACAGATCAATGGACTGCATTGCTAGAACACAAAATGGGACTGAATGGTTTTTGACAAATCCTGTCCAAGACAACCATGAAAGCCATGATCAGCTCACAATCTGCTCCTTGCTCGACTGTCAGACTAAAAACATCGTCACTCAGGATCGTTGAGCTGTTTGCCTTCTTCCGTGATATCTTCGCCAGCACCTCGCCGGAGCTTCCCCGAATCTTGCAGTTTCTTCTCCAGAAACAGCCCTCTATGCGATAATCTGGCTTCGGCGAAAGATGTCCCCCTGAACTCACCATAAACACATCTGTTTCGTCGCTGCTCTGAAGCACTGATCTCTTCCTCATTGAGAAAACATGCCTTTTTGATCCTGCTCTCAATCCTTCTTTTTCTTCTTTGAATCCATTCCACTGATCATGCATGCTGAATATCTGCAACAAATCAAACACTCAATGCTGAGTTGCAAATAATTAACGTCAATCTTGTTCATATTCTCTATTCTTTAGTAATCATTACCTGTGGTCGGAGAGCGAAAAGGACGGCACCAGCACCGTCCATGAGCACGAGTTCACCGGCGAGACGTTTGTGTCTTCTCGAGTAGTTATCTACTCTGAAAGCTAGTCCTCCATTGCTATCATACACTGAGAAACCATCTGTGCCTTGAAATGCCATGCTCGACTTCTTCCACACTGTCCATGAGCTTACGCGGTGGCTTCGCACCACTGGCTTTTCGTCGTCTATTCTGTTCTCCGCTGGATAAATTCTACCCATTCTTTAGAGAAACAATAGAAAAAAGAAACCAGATTGAAAGAGAGGCCTTTGAGGTGATGGAGAAGACAAGGAAAGGAAGAGGTTGATATTTATAAGTACTTACGTCTTGGAATATATTCATGAAGCATTATTAATATTATATTTGTTTTATTAAGGGTTATAAGCATGGCTTTGTGAATGGGAGTTACGTAAGACTAGTTGCTTTATGATGTGCCATTGTCTCTTAATCTCTTCAATCAAAGATTCTTCTTCTTGTGTTTCTATCTGGCCGAAAGGGTATAAAACCATGCTCTTTGGTTGCTGCTTTTATTATTATATTTTTTTTTTTATATTAACATAATTATAATAACATGCATGTCTTTGTTTCTTTCTTCCTTTCTATTTTTACTTATTGCATTTTGGAGAAGAACAAATATGAGAAAATAAAGTGAGACCTAAGTACAAGAAAACCATTAGAAGTGGTGGTTTGTTTTTTGGGTCAACTTACTCATTCTCTATCTTGTGCATGAGTTTTGCTTTCCACGTAGAGCACACGTTCAAGCTAGTCATCAAGGTTAAATATGGATATAAAATTTCAATGAATGTTTTCCTCAGTAGGAAAACTAGTAAAGGTTTCATTTTTAACAAGTAATTAATCTTTTTCTTGTAAAAATTGTTTGCTTAATACAATGGAATATTGTATAATTAATTACATGCATGAATGTATACATGTATATACAAAGAAGCTAAAGAAGGGCTTGTTTGTAGGATGTACAAGAAAGTGCATGATGGTTGTGCCATGCTTGGTGGGTTTTGATGATGGGTATTGGGTAGTGATGAGTGCATAAGCACAAGTTGCTATATAGTTGTTTGGACTTTGGAGCCTTAGAAACATTATTTCATATATTTATATATATCTTTATATATGAAACCAATACTTTAGCATAAAGTGCTCCTTCAAGGGTGTATATGTGAACAAAATTTTGTTGTTGATATTTGCATATATACACCTATCAGCATGACAATATACGCAAATGATTATATATTATATAGGGGTATGCATGTCATTATCTGATTATATATGGATGCATAAAAAATATATATATATATAAAAATTGCATATAATATATATATACACACAGACACCGTAAGGAACAAATTTACTTATATAACCTTAATTATAGTGGGATTAGAATGAGAAAGTGGAGATAAAACCAGTAATTAATGCTGATGTTTGGGTGAAACTAGAGCTAGTGGGTTGGTCAATCAGCTCAATTATCCACATTTTGGGTCTAAATTTATCAAATAATATTTATTTTGTTAGAGTAAAAAAGAAATATTTATGATCAAGAGTGGCATCTACACAAACCTTTCTTAAATAATTAATTAGAGATCACTTTAATGGAAGTCATGCCACTTGACTTAAATTAAACTTCATATTGGTTTGATTAGGATTGCTAATGATAATTCAATAAGGTTTTGGAGGAATTTTCTTAATTCCTTCCTTTTTTTATGGGGCATTAGATAATGGAGCTCCAATTAATTAGTTAGTGTTAAACAAGTCAGATTAACTTTCTTAATGAAGGATTAGAGTGGAGAATTAATGTTTTTATTGTGGAAATCTAGCTAGGTTTTACACATTCCTTGACTTTAATAAGACCTAAATGGATATATATTGATTATAAATAGAATGATGTTTAATTGTGCTTACTTATAATTATATAATTTATTATATGTTAAGTTTGAAAATGACCATGCATGAAATCATCTTTGCACAAAGTGTTAAGTGTGATGTTAAGTTAAAAATTAAAGCAATTCCACAAAGGATAAGGATGAGAAAATTCTAAGTTAACTAGTCCTGTAACTAGTGTTCCTTCATTACATGTGGTTCTACAAAACCAATCATTCCTGGCCCATGGTTTAAGACTAAGATTAAATCTATAGGCAAAGCTCATTTTAGTGGTGGTATATTAGTTTGTTCTTATCCCTTATCATATAGTGCTAGTTAAGCTTTTCATTTGACTAATATTTTATTGTTTTCAAGTAATATATATTGTATATGTTTGAATTTATATATTAACCAATAAATGAACTAACTAGCACTAGGCCAAACATGTGAGCATTTGGAAGCACTTATGTCATGTTCTACAATGAAGTGTGATCAAGAATTAAAGCATGCACTATACCATCATGTTACCACTTTTGTCTTGCATCCTAACTTAATATATGTAATTAATTTGATTAAGTTTTTAGTTTAGCTTTTTCTAAAAAAAAATTATAGAAACATATCAAATGACAGAAGATTAGGTGAATGCTTGGTATTAATCTATGTTTGTTGAGATGACAGAGTTCAAGCAAACCTTTTTTTCTTTTATTGATAATCAATACATTCATCATTATCTCATGCATACGCAACTTTTTTTTTTCTACACGTGGCCCCATTAGGGATTGTCAAGGGACAAATAAGTACTATTGTGCACCAGTAACAGTGGTTTAAATAACGACCACTTAGAAATTTATTAATCAGGTCAAATGTCATATAAGGCGATGAAAGTCCTGTTTAGGGGTGTAAATGAGCCAAACTACTAGTGAGCTACTCGAGATCGGCTTGGTCAATGCTCGAATTTGATTCAATTTTTCACGAGTCGAGGCGAGCTCGAGCTGCTCGTTTATGTTGACGAGCCGAGCTCGAGCCCAAAAATACTCAGTTTGTGAGGCTCGCGAGCCTAAACGAGCTTTTATATATAAAATATTAAATTATTTATATATAAATTACAAAATTACATAATTATATAAACTATATAAAATTACAAAAATACTTATGTATACAAGCTAATCGAGCTTAAACGAGCCGAGCTCGAGCTATTTGAGCTTTTCAGCGAACTGAGCTCGAGCCGAGCTCGAGCATGGTGATACTCAGCTCCGCTCGGCTCGTTTACATCCCTAGTCCTGTTATGCGCATGCCTAAAAGATTTTTAAGACAAAATCGAATTAATAAATTCTCTCTCCTATGTAACAATGGAAGGAAGAGATACAACACCTTTCACAGGGGACTCATCAAATCCATTTGAAACAGTATAGTAAGTAATATCTACATCCAAGAATAATTTATAAACAAATTTGTTACAATACCCTGTATAGGATTTTGACCCTGCATTTTTACCCCTACTGCAAAGTGATTACTATTGGGTTAACTAGTGATTGTCATATACACAATTGTGATTAACCCATTTTGAAATTGCATCTATCTGGTCATTTTACATGCGCAACCCAAGATGATAATGATAGCGCCATATTATTAACTAGAAATATCTTGTCAAAAATGGAATTAAAATTGCTTAAATATTTTTGTTAGGGGAAAAACTACATAAATATAAGATATGAAATAATCAAGATCTTCTTTACCGAAAGATGGATAATTTGTTTTTGTAAATCATGAAAGACAAACTCTAAATTACTAAATTACATTATTGATTTCCTCATTCAATTAATTAGCTTAATTGCGAGCTATTAAATGTTGTATAACTATAAAAACGTATTTAAAAAATTAATTAATTAATATAAGATATAAAGGCACAAAGTTCTTCCTATCAAAATTTAAACAATAAGCGCTTACTTACAAAGAGGTTGTTAAAAGAATGAATAGGTACAATGTATGATATGCTATTTATATATGGTGGCTTAACAATCTCATAAAAATTTAACATGTGAGGCATGCTAATATGCCAAGACAATAATAGTGAACAATTGATAAAAATTACTATACAGTATTTCTACAATACTAGATATATAGAACTGCAATATAGGATTTCAACCTAGAGCCACTCATCCACAAGCCATATGTGTGACTTCCTATTGGACCATCCAATGCTTGTCAAAATCCTTTATTTTAGACTCAATAAAATAGAAAGAAAAGTCCATATTGAATTTGTGATGATCACTAAGGGAGTGTGACATGTAAGCCAAGGCTGACGTGCATATTATTATGAAAAATGGTTGGAAGATGTGATGGCTCCATATCACCATCCATTCATTCATAAAGCAATTTCTAGTGAATTTGTCCACTTATTTCTTAGATTTTGATATTTAAGCTAAGGATTCTGGTCATGCTTAGGGATTAATTAAGTTAATTACTTTAATAAGTCCACTAATTAGTTGGTGCCAAATCAATTTAAAATTTACAAGTTGCCACTTTGAAATTGACAACCAAATATCAAGAATAGAAGTGATCAATAAGAAAATGATCATGTTTTCAGAATTTTTTTTCTTGCAAATTATATAAAATGTTTGTAACTATTTTTTTGGATACATTTTTTTTTATCAACAATAATAAATGATTACTCATTGAAGTTTTAGGGACAAAAAGAATACTTAAACAGTCAAACAATGTAACATAATTAGAATGTAATCCTAGTGTTGGAGATGATTAATTAGTGTTAATTATATGCATATATAACTTTTTATTAATTGGAATGTATTAAAATAAAAGATATGCTAAACTGTTTAATTAGTTAAACCATGCATTAGATTGACTATATATATAGCATTTTTATGTGTGAGGTTAATCATAATGTCTAAAGTAAATTCTGATTTAATCCATGAACTGAAGCTTCCAAAACACAAAATACATGTCCTTTTGAATTATTTCCACTTTCATTCCTCTTGATTTTTTTGACAATTGTTTTTTCTAAAGTACCAAAATTGAAATGAATATATAGATAATGAAATAAGATAGTACTAAACCTGCTCTCATGCATGTGATTTCAGTACACTTTCATAAAATTTTAAATTCAACACAGCTTTACACAATAAGATATTTATAGAGATAATTAACTAATTAGTTTTGCAAATCTTTGTATAAACCAACTCATCTCACACCCACTTGGTTATATATATAATCACACCCACATGCAAATGACACTATAAATAAATAAATTAACATATATATATATATATATAAATATGTATGTATGTATGTATGTATGTATGTTTGTTTGATGCCACTTTGTGATTGCTCACTTCCTCTAATTAAACTATATTTACTCAACTGTCTTCACTACATGCCACAGTAACAATATGACTCATTTTTAATTTATCAACCTTATTTTGAGTATCAATTGAAAGAAGTATACACACTGTAATGCTCATGCAGGACTGAAGTATATATAGCATGATCCTCTCTATCACTCAATGACAGGTTGAACATATATATATATATATATATATATAGCTGAGTTTATGAACAGTTATCATGACAATTGATGAAGTTTAGACACAGGAGGTGCAGTTGCAAGTCTTAGGAACAAAGGCACACACACCATAAGGTTTATCAGGGAGGTTGCAGTCAATGCCGAAACAGCAAGACATCGAAGAACAGCTCGTCGGGTCACCGGCCGAACAACATCGACATTCAAGACATTGCTGAAATGGCTCAAGAATCCTCCTATTGTTGCTTGTGTTCAGTTCATCAGCTCCATATAGTTTGTATTCAATCAACCCAACAGGATGGTACTTGTTTGCATAAGTCCCTGCATATGCATGAACAAGACATATATGAACTATATATATATATATATATATAAAAAAGTTTGATGATAGATATATATATATATATATAGATTAATTACCTTGGAGGAAGGAAGAGAGGAAGAAGGAAAGAGTGAGGAGATGAATGATAAGGGTGGACATGGCTTGAAGAGAGAAAGAAAGATAGAGGTGAATGATGAAATAAGGATAAGTGATGATAAACATGCACTAGTTGCATGGTAGGACCATGCGGTCCATGCCAACATATCTTAGCAAGAAACACATTAATTATTTGTGGGCAGTGTTCATCTGATTTTGCTTCAAGAACTAGCTTTCCTTTCTTGTTTTTTGTTTGCATGTATGTCTATGATTTGTTTGTATTTATGGTGTCATATAAAAATCAATGGAGAGAGGGATGGAAATTTTAATGGGAGTTGTTATCAGGACTCAGGAGGGGCTGTAAAGTTTGGTTGCATGCTTTTGACTAGTAATATTTGAGAGGAAGTTTCTAGATTTTCCATGTTAAGTGGGAGGTGGGTTGGTGGGAGTGGTGTCGTGTCATCTTATCTTGTGGTTTCTTTTTTGGTGAGTGGTCTTTTAATTTCAACAATGTTGTACATAAGAGTATCATTACATGCATTATAATTTATAATAAATTTAAAATAATTAAAACTTTAAAATTATTTTACATGTTGACATGTCTTGCTTGCAATTTATGTTATTTCTAGAGTTTGCTAATTGGGCATTGAATATCATCTGTTGTAACATATAGGCTTCTTTATATTTATTAATAACATAAAACATGAAATTTATAAAAAAAAAAAAAATTCATAGAGATACCACCTAGAGATATGGGGACAACAATATGTATGGCCTATGTGAAGGGATCCACTAATGCAAGCACAAGTGAAGGGTTTGAATTGCTAGATACATCACTTCTAGATCATGGCCTAGTCATGCACATCGATGACCACCACTGATGGCTTGCTAGATGGAGAGATGGCAGAGGATATAGCGGTAGTAACGAAGCAGGAAATCTACAATCCTTCTCAGAATCAGGGATTCATCAATTGTTCCTTCTCGAGGTAGGAATGGACCCGTGGGGGCTAACCTATCCCCATTTCATGACATACGGTTAGGGTAGAAAAAGCATTTACATATTATGGGTCAAACTATACATAATTACAAGTATTTTGTCCTAATATAGATTCAAAATTCTAGTTTTTGATTTATGTTGATAAATATTTGATGGAGTATTTTTTGGTAAGTTTCAATATATGACTGTTTGTGTTTAATTTTATAAATACTATTTTATAGGTATATTGTCTAATATATTCATCTTAATGTTAAATAATTTAAAGAAGAAAAACTAAATTTATGAGTGTATTACTATGCACGACGGTGGGGACGGGGATTTCTTCGAGAATGGGGATGGGGATCGGAGATTATTCTTAGCGGGAGGGGGCCTTTTTGCCATTAAAGGTGTGTTTGGATGACATCAATGATTACCCTTGGTATGGTATTCATTGATTACACATTCCTTCCACATTGTTTGGATGTTCTTTTGTGCATGTAATCATTGAAGGCTAGGGGTATTCATTACCTTCCCCAAAGGCATAAGTCATTCCCCATATTGGGGGGAATACCCATTAATGAGATTAAAAATTACATTTTTGCCCATTTCAAAATAAAATATTATTTGTATATCCCAACTTAAAACCTAACCATCTTTAATTAACTTAAATAATTAACTCAATAAACTTAATTAATTCAGTTAATAAAATAATTGATTAACTTAATTAAAAAATAATAAATTTTGTTAACTTCATTAATTAATTAATTAACTTAATTAATTCAATTAATAAAACAATTGATTAACTTAATTATTTAAATAACCAATTAAGTTAATTAACTTAATGAATAAAATAATTGATTAACTTAATTAATAAAATTAATTAATTAAGTTAATCAATTCAGTTAATAAAATAATTTATTAACTTAATTAATAAAATAATTAATTGTATTAACTTAATTAACTTAATTAATTCAGTTAATAAAATAATTGATTAACTTAATTAATAAAATAATTAATTAACATAATTAATAAAATAATTAATTAACATAATTAATTAAGTTAAAAAATAATTAATTAACTTAATTTAACATAATTAATTATGTTAATAAAATAATTAATTGTATTAATTTAATTAACTTAATTAATACAGTTAATAAAATAATTGATTAACTTAATTAATAAAATCATTAATTAACATAATTAATTAAGTTAAAAATAATTAATTAACTTAATTAATTAATTAATAAAATTAATTAAGTTAATAAAATAATTAATTGTCTTAAATAAATAAATAAATAACCTAATTAATTAAGTTAATAAAATAATTAATTTATCTTAAATAAATAATTAATTATCTTAAATAAATAATTAATTAATCAATTAACCTAATTAATTAAGTTAATAATTTCTAATTGTCATTAAACATATATATATAATTGTTTTTCTAGGAAGGGTTTAAAGGTAATTGTCTCATATATCATTTACTTACTTTTTAGTTTTTACATTCCCAATGCATAACCCTCTCTAACCAAACACAGTTTTCATTCATATCCCCTCCCCATTACCCTCATTCATATTCCTCTCTTCATTACCCCCATTCCTATCTCTATTCATATTCCGTCATCCAAACGCACCCTAAGGGTGGTAGTGGGGCCAGAAATCCCCCATCCCAGCAGGGACCCCACTCGATGGGGATGGGGAATCTCCGATTTTTTCCCGTGGGGGTGGGGGGGATCAACTTGTCCTCATTTCCTTAAATGGGATGAGGACAGGTAGTGCTCTCCCCACCCCGAGGGGATTCCCATCCCTAGTTAATTTATTTTAATTAATTATATTTTTATCATTATAATTCTCACAACACCAATATTTTAGTGATCTTTACCATATTTTCATCTAATTTGTGCACCTTGTGTTTGTTAATTTTGTAATAAGGCTGACATTTCAGTGATTTGTTATTAATTTTCATTGTTTGATTGTTGAAATTGCAAGATACAAAAGCATATTGATTTTGTGTGTAGCCTTTCTCATTGGGATTCAAAGTCTTGAGTGGTTTTATTGAGCTCTCTATGTATTAGATTATATAGTTGTACTTGTATAGGTATTATATTTATAGTTTGCTCTATATTGATAAATATTTTGAGAAATTTTTTTTTTTTTTTGCTAGTGTTTTATATGTTCTTTTGTGGAGCTTTTATATTGAATGATTTTATGTTTTGGATAAGTATATTGGTATTAAATAATTACAAATGAAATAAAATTCATATGTGTATTAGCATGGGGATCCCCATGGGGAAGGTTTCCCATGGGGACGGGGGTGGGGATTCAAGGACTAAGATTCCCCATCCTGGTCCTTGGCGGGGGCTAGGACAAGAAGACTGCTCCCCATTTCTGTACCGCCCGGTTACAACTTCTATTTACCACCTTCAGAGGAGGAGATACTTAAAAAGCAAAAATGAAATTTAACATACAAATTAATTTTTTAAAAATTAAATTACTAGGTACTTAATGGGGAATTGATTTTTTTTGAAAGTCTTGTTCATGTTTTAAATGCTTAATATGGGTGGAATATTTTGAATATTTTAAACTAACGTTGCATAAGTATAAGGTCTAACAAATTTTACCCAATCAAACCCTCGAAATTATCTACTTATGTTTATTGTATATTAGTCTTATTGATATGGTAATATTTGCGGCACGTTTGAATTTATTTTTTTAAAAAAATATATATTGAAGATATCTTAGTCTTTTAAGAGTTAAAAATAAACCAACATGTAAACACTATAAAGAATATATCAAAACTCACTTTAAGTAAAGCCCACAACTTAATACTTATCAAGGTACAAAACTCTTTTTACCAAAGCTACAAAAAGTATGCAATGGAGTCCAAAGTGCTAATTAATTCTTCAAATTAAACTTTATCAAAATAATAGAGTTGGTGGAGATGACCAGGCTTGAGAAAAGAAAAAATTTAAAAATAAATGAGGATTAATTATGTTTAGTAAGGATAATAATGTGATTTTATCAAAGTTAACCTACTTAAAATAATTTAGCTCAAATGCTTTTTTTATTTTAAATTAATTTGTTTCAAAAAGAATAATGGGCTAAGAGAAAAGAAAAAAAAAAGTTTTTTTTAGTGTTTTTGCAGAGGGAAAAAAGAATCTAAATAGTGTTTGAAAATGATTTTGAGAGTAAATTACCTTCAAGTCCCTGAAATTTTCTTTAATGCAAAATAGCCTTTGGAATTTTATTTTTCTTTCTTTTGTTTTTATTTTATTTTTTTATTGGCTTTTTGACATTCTCCATGCCACTTTTGAGCTGCAAATTCTTTTCAAACTAGAACAAATACCTTCACCTCATCTTATTTCTTATGCTTTCCTTAATCCTCCGTCAATGTGCATTTTGACAACTTGCTTGTTTTCCTAGAGAATATGATATGTTTGATTTATATCTTATGCTCTCCTTAATTCTCCGTTAATATGCATGTCCTAGCGAATATGATATGTTTGATTTATATCTTATGCTCTCCGTTAATATGCATGTCGACAACTGGCTTGTTTTCCTAGCCAACATGATATGTTTGATTTATATTTTATGCTTTCCTTAATTCTCCATCAATATGCATGTCGACAACTGGCTTGTTTTCCTAGCCAACATGATATGTTTGATTTACATCTAATGCATGTCGGCAACTGGCTTGTTTTTCTAACCAACATGATATGTTTGATTTACATCTAACTAAAAATTCTCCAAAGACTTTTGTGAGAAGTTTGAAACATGCCAATGAATGCACCTGTATCTATGAATCTATTTCTGTTTGAAGCCTCATTCTTTGACTTGATTGCAATGCTCTGATGTGCAGCTACTTTTCATCAAACAATTCAATTGATCATAATTCTTTGTTTCTACTGCATAATTCCTTCCTTCTGTATTTTTTTTTTTCTCATAAACTTGATACTGCTGAATCCAAAGATTCCAAACCCATTAAGACATTGCATAAGCTGAAATAAACTCTACTTGACATTCACTTCCAAATGTTTTTTAAACAAGGCAAACAAAGTGTCATTTCATTGCTAGAATCAAACCCTGCTTGTGCAGCATTAGAGGTTCCCATGTTAACACTCATGGTTAGAACCGCGACATTTACATTCAGCATTCTCACTGCGAAACAAAGCAAAACTCCAAAGACACAAACATTAATAATTTACATTGGTAGAACAAGAACCGAAACCGAAACGGAATCTACTTCAGCATCAGATCGATATCACTTATCTCATCTTACACGGCAGGCGGTAATCGGACTTGGGGTGCATTTAGGACTGGGACTTGATCTGCAGCTTGCATTGTTGGCTGGGAACCTCCGGTGAAGTCGGTAGTCAGGAAGGCCTTCAAGCATTGGGACGCGAGCAGAGCCCTCGCTTGCATTGCTTCCTTGTAAGGGTTCAAGGGTCTCGACGACATCACTCATGAGTGGCCTCGCCTTTGGGTTCTGGCTTAGACAGTAGTATGCTAAACTACAGGCTTTCTGTGCAGCTCGCACGGAGTACTGGTCCTCCAGCCTGGGGTCTATTATTTGTAGCATTTTCCTCTTGTCATTGAGCTTTGGACGAGCCCAATCAACCAAACTCTGCTCCTTGCTCGGTCGTGTCTTGTCCACAGACTTTCGGCCTGTTAAGAGCTCGAGAAGGACAACACCGAAGCTGTATACATCACTCCTGGCAGTCAAGTGACCTGTTCGCACATTGCACCCGTAAACAATAACTTGTATCGACTATAAACAAATTTCATATGATTTGAGTATAAACATGTTGAATGTGCATCTAGTCAGTGCCTTATAACAACACAGGAATTTGTATCATAGATAAAAACATTGGATAGACTAAAATTTTGTAACTCAGTAAATCGAAATTAATATGGATATAGTCCATCAAGTTATAAGATGATACCAGTCATCACATATTCAGGAGCAGCATAACCATAGGTTCCCATCACCCTTGTCGATACATGAGACTCATCTCCTTGTGGACCAGCTTTGGCGAGTCCAAAGTCGGAAAGTTTAGCAGTATAATCCTGCGAGAACATGGAA
The DNA here is from genome assembly GCF_009730915.1 of Dioscorea cayenensis subsp. rotundata. Lineage (NCBI taxonomy): Eukaryota > Viridiplantae > Streptophyta > Magnoliopsida > Dioscoreales > Dioscoreaceae > Dioscorea > Dioscorea cayenensis. The sequence continues at coordinate 2,938,917 of NC_052479.1, forward strand.
AAATAACAGGAAGTCAGAAGCTTTTGTCATCCAGTGTGTTTTCAGGTTGAGAAACTATGACAAGTGATCAGAAAAATGAATAACAAACTTCAACACTACTTAACAGAGTCCAACAAGATATTTGAGGTCTTAAAATCTCGGTAGATAACAGGCCTTTCAGCATTGTGAAGGAAAGCAAGCCCTTTGGCAGCCCCAAGCGCAATCATCATTCTTGTTGCCCATGACAGTGGAGCCGCGGTCTCTGAATTCCTCAAACAGAGTTAATCAGGTCAGATGAAAATGTATCACAAAAATCATCTACAAAGAGGTTAATATGATTGATCTGAGGTGTCCTTTCTGAAAAAAATATATAAAGCTAATGGTCAACTCCAATCTACACCAAAAGCTGGAGAAAAAAATGTATGATCAAGAATATAACATCTTAAGATACAGAATTCACATTATTTACTTGATTAATACTCAAAAAGTCCAGATCATTTGAAACCTAGAATTTGACTCTAAATTACTCCTTTCGATTAAGTTGACCTAGTTGTGCATTTTAACAGAGATATTCATAGTAAATATAAATATTTGTGAATAAGAGATATTAATCTGATTATATATTTGCCTATCTCATCCAAAACAAGAAGTTTAATGATCGGAACCTTCTTAATGCAAGTTTAGAACAATTGTAAACTATCAAAAATGAATAACACAATCATGACTAGAAAAGAGAAACAGTTCTGGAACTGTAAACTGGAGAGCAAAATAAGTTCCTTTAAGGAATAGTATGTAGTTGTCAACACATAAAAAAGATGAAGATTTCCACAAAAGTACCTTTTATAGCTATCTTGCTAAAATGGATGAAATAAAGTTCACAGTCCACCTCACACAAAGCTGTAAATTTTTTTTCTTTTCATAATTTCACAAATAAATAAATATTGTATCGGACTCATGTAACTTATTGTGGAACATAAGCATACAAGTTCTATGTCAAAGGCGAGCAGTAAATGAAAGATCATTTTGCTGAAAAAAAGGAAAGAGAGAGGTAGCTTTACACACTTCGGAATAAATGGTTCTCAAGACTACCCCGGAACATGAACTCATAAACAAGCAGCCTGTGATCATCTTCGCAGCAATATCCAATCAGCTTCACCAGATTAGGATGTCTCAGTTGTCCTAGAAAATTAACCTCAGTCTGAAGAGAGAAAAAAAGGATTACACAGGGGACTAGAAAACAAGATGTACATAAAGATTAGCAGATTAATTTGGGATCATAAGTGAAGAGTTTGACGACAACTTCCTAAACTTCACGAAATTCTGGCTTCGGCTAACAGTTCTGAAAATAAATAATATTCCAATGTATATGTTTCATAATAATTATTTCACTTTGCACCCTTTTCAATGACCTCAAGCAGTTTGCAGACAATAAGGAAATATAACCTGTCAAGGAATTGGTAAATATTTTGAGCAGGGGAACAAAGACCAAGTATGTCGAATGACACACACCCATGTCATCCCTTATGAACTACAACATGGATGCTATACCTCAACACCAAATAATTCAGGCTTGATAAGAAGAGAAAGGCATTTTATACTTTCTAGTCACTGAAATCTTGTAGCAACCTCTGACCAATTACTAAAGCCTAGGATAATTTAAAGGGAAGCTCACCACGGCAATATGATGTCAGCTGAGGATCATGACTCTAGGAAAGAAGAAACCATCAAACAAGCAAACATGATAAAAAGGCCAATAGATAAGCATCATAAGCCTGAGAATACATTGGAAGAGTGAAAAATATACTTACAAGCCACTCTCTATGTCCCTGAAGCCCATCCTTGTTCAAGACTTTGACAGCAACTGGAAGAGATTTCAGTCCAACCCTCACATTCTCATCAATGTAACCTTTGTACACAGTCCCAAATCCACCTTCACCAAGAACATAATCTGAACGGAAGCTCTTTGTGATTGTCTCAAGTTCAAACAATGTGAAAGCAATGACATTGGTGTATATCGATATGTTCCTTGAATCCTCAAAAACTCGAGGAGTTGATGGTTCACTTAGGTCTGAAAATGATCGATTGTGCTTCTTGTCTGATTGGGTGCTCTTAGAAGGCAGCTGAAACATGTGCAGCTGCTGAACTGCAGCACAAGCATTTCACAAGAACATTATTCATCTTCTTACCAAATCAGAGAATATTTTCCGTATAATGAAAGCAAGGTGTTATGCAAGTTAAGCATATCGAGATCAAAATCACAGCTTGAAAGTTACTGAGAGATTTAAAATGGCAGAAACAAACAGCATGGTGATTAGTTTTACTCTTAGAGACAAACTCTTGAGTTAAACATCAGGTCCATCTCTAAAACCAGATCTGCATGAAAAGGAACACATTTTCCTAAGAAAATGGGTGGTCCTCATCACACACTAAGACAAATATCTGACAAGGTTATTTCTTTGATCCACAACCAGAACAATAAGAACACAAAAAGGACCACAAAGAAAGAGAAGTCCAAATTGACTTGGAGAGCTAATCCAAGCCCACTTTTCCCTTTCCATTTGAACCCCAAACAAACCATCCAAAATCATGTTAAAAAAAAAAAAGAAACGAAGAAGAACAAACAAAGCATCTTTCAACAACCAAAAAAAGAAAAAAAAAAATCACAACAAAAAATAAAAAATAAAAAATAAATGCAACTCTGCAAGGCCGATCACCCCCAAAATCCAATCTTTATAGCAACCCACATTCCAAAAACTCTTTTTGAACACAGAAACCAAACAAATCCATTAAGAAAATGCAAAAAGAGAAAGAGAACGAAATACAGTACCTTGGGCATGAGCAGCAGCGACGGCAGACTCGTCTCTGGTTCCACAGTTGCCCATCTTGCTCACCCTCACTCATTATTCGCAACAAAACAACTCAAATAATATCCCCAAAAGCCCAGATGAAAGCAATGAAGATGAAGTAGAAGAAGAAAGATGGAAAAGCAAAGCAGCCTCGGATTTGGAGCTCAAAAGAGGAACATTTAGAGGTGCATTGGCATGCAAGGCTTTGTCCCCCTTTTGCTCAGAACCACCACCACTCCAAAGAGATTCCCCCTGCCCACCCTTTAATCAGGAGAAGAAGAAGAAGAAGAAGATCTCTCTCTCTCTCTCTCTCTCTCTCTCTCTCTCTTTGTCAAAGAGAGAAGGAAAGACATGAGAGGAGTGTGAGGATGAGTAAAAGGTGAGAGCTTTGGAATTGGGAGGAATCATGTGAGTGCATTTACATAAACACCCTTGTATACTTAAAAATAAATAAATAAATAATAATTATGACAAGAATAATAGTTATTTATTATTTTTATTTATTATTAGTATCCACAATTTCTCTCCTCTTTTTTCTCTCTCTCATTTATCCATTGAGAAGGAATAAGTTGGAAAAGTAATGGCTTTTTTTTTTATGAACCTTCATTATGGTCCATTTGAATGGAGATTTTTCTTCATGGAAGCATTTATTTTATTAAAAAAAATTTGTGGGGCTCTTTGAGAAGGTGTTTGGTGGGAAGTTATTCCACTGGCTTATTTTGAAAATATTTTAATTATTTGGATAAATGTATTTAATAAATTTTTATTAGCATCCATGGTTTATTGTAATGGTTTTTTTTTATAAATATTAATTAAGACCCATTATTTTATAAAAAAAAAATTGGACCAATTCTTGGAGGTGTTAGTTTGGAAGTTATCCAAGAAACAAAAGATTTAATTATTGAAATAAATGTACTTTAATAATTATTAGAAAAATAAATATTAGCACTATCATTAATTAAAAATAAATTTAAAAATATTAAATACTTATTTATAATTAATATTATTAAATCAAAAGAAGGACAATTCTCAAAATAGAAAAAAATTACTTCTCTTTTACCGACACTTGCTTTGTCCAATAATAAAGGCACTTGGCAATGCATGCTCAAGCACAAGTTCAAAACTTTGCCCCCATTCTTAATAGTATTTATGTACTATTCCCTGAGCCCATATACTGATTATAATATATTCAAATGGGTTCTGATGGGTCCCCTATAGGAAGAGTAATATCTTTCATCTTCAAAGTTACATAGTAGAAAAAATTTATTATCTCAATATAGTTTCTGAAAATCTTCTAGAGGTATACATGATGGATTTTCATTGCCCTATGTGGCATCTGATCGAATTAACAAATCTCTATAATGTACATAAAGCACTGTAACTAGTGCACCTCTTTACACGCTTGTCTTTTGATAACTCTTAAATTGGGGGGTGCTTGTCGACTGCCATATATAAAATTAAAAACCAAAACCTTCAACTTATATCCAAATAACTGAAATAAGGAATTACATAACATAAAAAATAACAAAAAATCTTTTAGTTTGGAACATTGTAATTTCATAAAATTTTGAAATTTTATTTTAAGAAAAAAAAAGGAAGAATTTGGTGAACACAAGAGAATGATCATGGTCGGATGGGATCAGTCCAATGATGATCACACGGGTGGGATAACGGGGAACAAACGGACCCGACAAGGACCGTTATCTTTTCCATCTCCACCGTTTTCTTTACCGTTTAGATCACGGCCTTGTCTTTTGAGGGTATAAATGTAAATTCAGTTTGTTTGTTTAGTAACAAACGTTTTGAGATTTTCGTGCACGAAGTGGTTGTCCCAATTCGGATCGGTAGGGCTACGAGATCCGATATCTTCGGGTCGGATCCGCACGTACCACTGATTGTAATTACCAGAATACCCTTGGTTTTTTTGTACCTGAGTGTTACCGTTATTTTAACCAAGGTGAAAAAGTTCATTGTTGGTCCCTACACTGTCTGTTTCGGACTTTTACAAAAAAAAAAAAAAATATTATCAACTTTAATTTATAAATTGAACATAACATCAAAATGGAATGAATATATACATATATATATATATATATATATTCACTTTTGTCAGCGGTATCATAAGCTCATAGTTTATTCGTATCAAGTCTCATACAAGCGAGGGATGATGGGTCAAATCCCACCGCAAAATGAAAGCACGTGGAATATTTGAAAAACTAGTGCATGTTCTTGACATATAACTTATCCATATTTATTAATATATAGAGCAATACGTTCTTTGTGAACATTAACAGAGTATTGTTCTTTGCGAACATTCGCAGAGCATCTCATATAAAATTAAAAGTAAGAGAGAGAAAATAAAAGACAAAGATAAAGACAAGGACAAGGGTGAAGAGAGAGGGCACCCAACAATAGTAAAGAATAGTGGTTAAGAGTTATTCTGGCTAAAAAATGGGTGAATTAGTTGGTTAAAAAAAAATCGGAGGGAATGTGAAAATTAGGTTGAACTATCGTGATTGAAGGGTCACTGTTGATATGACGATCGTACAGTTGTGATGCGAGAACTGTGCATTCAATTTTTGCACTGATCATTACTCGCAACACTATTTATTGTTCATAAAACTATTGGTAGGATTGTTGATGGATGTTATTCACTTTACTGTTCACATTGCAACTATTGGATTCAAAATCTAATGACTGATATATTAAGGTCTATATCTTTCTGTCTATACATTTCAACTAAACTAAAAATCATAGTAACCAAATTTGAAGTTAGTTGAGTTAGAAGTGAGGTTTTATTCACTTTAATCCTTCCAAAAATATGTATTTGTGTTGGTCTCCGAGATACTAGATAAGTCGCTAGTTTTTATCTTGTTAAATTAATGTGTTAATTAATATGTGTGACATTTACAAACTTATATTAGCCAAAGGAAATAAAATGCACAAACATGTTTTATTTAATTATCATGATTAGCATGTTTTTCTTAAAGGGCCAAAACGAACTTTAATTAAAAAAAAATAAAAATAAAAACCTTTTTTGAAGATTAGGTGGGGGTATAAATGTAAAAACATATTTAGAAAATTTATATTAAATAAATATCAATTTATTTGAAGATTGGATGGGGATTACGTGGATGGATTTGAGTGGACATCGATGCGCACGCGTGGTAAGCAGCGCCGCACGTGGGTTTCAGACACGAGATAAAAGAGATTGCTTTTTTTTTCAATTTTGACCTTCACTTTCTCCAAATCCGAGATTGATATAATTTTTTTTAATAATAATTAAAAACATTTTAATAAAGTTGTAAAAAGATCCCTTTTTTTTACACTATGGAAATATTCCGGACTGAAAAAAGTGTTTCAATAATAATTAAAAATATATTATGTTATCCACTTTGCATCCACTATCTTATCAAATTAAAAAGAAAAAAAAAGTGTTTGAATATAAAGTTTCAGTTTCGGTTATGTTCCATCTAAATTTAAAATTAAAACTTAAAACGGTTAAAAGCCGTTTGGATTTTTTTTAATATTTAAAAGTTAATAAATTATTTATTAAGAACTTTTGGCACATTGATAAAGTGCATTTTAGTTTAAATATTATTAGTCAAATTGTTTTTATTAGATTGATGAAAATGTTTTTTTTTTCCGTAATACAAACATGTTGCATGGTTCTTTTCATATTGATAATAATATCAATTTAAAACCCTTCATAAGATAATAATAAGATAAAAGTAGCTGGAGGTCTCTTTAACTCTTTTAATTCCTTAATATGTCTTTCAAACTTATAAATCTCCAAAACATATATGATGTTTAAAATATTTATTTTTAAATTTAAATTAAATTAAATTTATAAAATTGTTTTTAAATAACTTTTTTGTCTACGAGTTTGCACTCATGCCAAGCTCTAGGAGGGTGAGTTTGCCTTCTCCACACTTATGTCAAGTTTAATTACTTTCTAGGCCATTTGAAATATTTTTCAATATCTTATTAAAATATTGAAAGTACATAACTGAAAATACAAATAAAAAAAATAAGAAGGATTATATGATAAAAAGTGGCAAAGTTTTCCTTAAAGTTTTACTTAAAGTTTTATTTACATAAAGATAAATATAAAGTTGGTGAGGAAGCCTAGGTAGTTGGAGGAACATGGTAGGATGAAAAATTAAAAATATGAGGATTTGGTTGAATAAGTAAAAGTACAAAGTGATAACAAATATTAAAATATAACATGGAAGTTATATTTTAACAGCATGACAACATGAGCATGTGATAGAGGTTTGCTTTCATTGCATGCATATAAAGTAGTGTCACACTATGACACTGCACCTTTCTTGTCCTGGTTTTTTCTTCATAAAAAGTTATTGTCTTCATATAAAAGGATAAATAAAAAGTTATCGAAAAATTAGGTGGTAAATCACTCAAATTTTATCAAATATCATTTTTTATCAATGAATTTTAATTTGATTCAAAATGTTCACTAAATTTACTAATATTTTAGTAGCAAGTAAGCCAATGGATTATAATCTTAATTCATTTGCTAACGTGGAGACCAAGAAAAGCCTAATCAGAGCACCGTTAAAAATAATCTATGGCTTCCATGTCAGCTAATAAAGATGATAATCCATTAGGTGATCTTCCACTGAAATTATTAGTAACTTTAGTAAGCATTTTGACACAAATCAAAATTCAGTAATCAAAATGATATTTAACTAAAGTTCAGTGATTACACAAAAAAACTAACCCACTATATTCTATATTAAAACTATGTAGCTTAATTATGTATTGATGGTTCCGGTGGGTGATGTGATGGGCTAAGTCACTCAAAAACTCAAACTCACTCAAGGAATAAACATACACACACAATCAAAAAAAGAAAAAAGAGACAAGCAAATTGGTAACCCAGTTCGGCACAACCTTGCCTACATCTAGGGGGTCAGGCCAGGAGAAACAATCTACTAAAAGAGGTTTAAGAACAAAGAGTATAACACTCTTTCACTCTCTCAACACAAAGAATATCCTCTCTAGATTGCCCGATGGCCACACACTCAACTCTCACCGAAGAGTCTCTCACTTGTTGGCTCATCCTAACTTGAACACCTTCCAAAGTTAGATGTTGCAACACCCAATTGCAACATGTCCCACCTTACTGAACATGACTGAGTTCTAGTTAGATGCACCCGAATATGTGACCTTCAACCTTCCTGGTTCCTTCAGTCCACCTCATAGCAGTTGACTCGACCCGAGCTCTTCCTGCCTACAGTTGCTTCCTTCCTCTCATCACTTAAGTAGGTCTCTCTCTTCCGAGGGACGTGCCACCAAGGCACACGCAACTATCTCACCAAAGATGGTCACCGAAGATCTCCCGATCTTTTTTCCAAACTTGACCCAAGTTTGGTCTTCCCAAATGATCTTTATTTGACTCATAGAAATATCGTTACAAAACTTGATCCAAGTTTAACCTTCAATATCTTCAAGCGTGATCTTCAATCATCCATGCTTGGATCTTCAAATCTCTAATCATATCTCATGTAATCTTCAATCTATCTCAACATATGATTAGACTCCTTGAATAGCTCCGTCCATAATTAGCTCTTGGATTTTCCTTCAAATTGTTGTTGCTAAATATGGTTTTGATAATCTCATTGGCTTGTTCTTGCCTAACTTAGTTTATGTCTTCAAATAGCTTCACACCAAACTTGGATCCATGAAATCTTCAAGATCTTTAATTCTTGCCAATGATAGAATATTCCACTCCCTCTTTAAAATAGATTTTTTTTTAAAAAAAGAGCTCTATTAAAGATATGATTTATCATCCCGGATCTTACCAAGGATAAATAAACATACTTTAAATAAAACTTGCCTTTCATTGAAGAGATCCTTAAGACTTGATGCACTTTCCAAAAATAGTTTATTATCACATGACTCCATTGAGAGGAATATTTTCTAAACATAATTTTCATCTTGATCCTCTTACCCTTGTATCTTCACATGTCATGACTCATGACCAAGGTTTTCAGACCCGGAGAAGGGTAGGGGTCAGGGGTCGAGGGGTTCAACCGGGTTGAACCGGGGTCAATAATTTTTATTAAAAATAATATAATTTTTAGTTATATATAATTAAAAAAATTAAATATTGAAGAATAAAAAATAAAATAAAATAAAAACATGATTTTTAAAAATTTAAGCGAGTATTTTATATAAATAAATATTGAAGTACACCACATTAAAAATGTAAAATACACCCAATAACATAAGAATAAACTAATATAAATTAATTGAGAAGCATAAAAATATTCACAAGGAAATACACAACTAAAAAATTCATAAAAAAATTAAAATAAAAATATTCCCTTGGTCTCTCCCTTCTTTAGTTTTATAATTTTACATTATAACCCCCAAATTTAATATATTATAAAAATAAAATAAGAATTAAAAAAAAAAAATTGGTGCAAACCCGGGTTGATGACCCATCCGGGTCACCGGGTCGATCGCCCGGGTTGCCGGTTCAACCCCGGTTTTATCAAAATCCGGTTTTATATATTGAACCGGACCGATTTTAAGGCCGGGTCCGGGTCAACCCGATCCGACCGCCCGGTCCAGTCCGGGTTTGAAAACACTGCTCATGACATCATCATTTTGCGCACATCATCATCATAGTCATTACTTTCTTTGCTGAGTCTTCAATGCCACGTCACCTTCCTATTATCATGTCATTACTCGACTTGTCATATAATGTCAATCCATGTCATCGGACTTAACATATATATATATATATCCTATATGCATGTAAAAATCTTAATTTTTTTATATAAAAAATTGAATTTTATTGGAACAGAGTCTCTATGTAATTTCAGGGGTTTGTGGGGTATACATTTAAAAATTAAATTTTATTTTATTTTTTGACGAAATATCAACATACCACTTGAGAGACGCTCACAGACGTAGAGTTTTTATCTCAACACACTTGTGTTCTCACCCTATTTGAGTGGTAAGAACATAAACACTTTACACAAAGGTCTTCTACCAATAGATCAAAATATGTTTGGTAAATTTTATTTTCTATCATAGATATTTTTATACTAAAAAAATAGAGGATTTAAGAATTGGAAATAATTGTCAAATGTTTAATATACCACAAAACAAAACAGAGCCAAAAAGACATGAAATAAAAGATTTATGTAGACTATTGAAGTAATTTTCTCTTAAAAATAATATAATTGCAAAAATATATAGGGTATTTATAGGGTTTTCTTAATTAAGGAACAATGCCAAGTGGATCTTGAATGAATGGACAATAATGATGGAAGAAGGCATGGTAGGTTCACCAAATATCCAGACCAAGAAACCTGCCGGTCTGGTATGATTTTGACAAGAAAAATTCTGTGTTTTAAAGGCATTAAATATATATATATATATATATGAAAAATATAGAAGTAGATATATATAATAATTTCGTTCATTAAATTCTCCATCTTATTTTCTTTTATTATTTTTCTCCTTCCTTTTATTTTTATAGAAAGTGTTCTTCTTAAATTTTGTTTCCATGTACTTTAAAAAAGTTATTTTATAATAATAATAATAATAATAATAATAATAATAATAAAGTTTGAGGGAAAGTTTTGTTAAACATTTGTTTATTATTAAAAAGAAAAAATGATAAATTGTATAAAAGCATTGTTTATTTTATTGTATTTATTTATTATTATTTTGAACATAAATAGTGATAAGAGTTTGTAGCTTCAAATGAGAAAATCATTTTATTTTATTTTTGTTAAGAAAAAGTTGAGTTGCAATGCATCACTATATTCAAACTAGGGATTCTTTTGTCATACTTTTGAGAAACTTTTCCGTGAATCCCTTTTGAATTTTGAGGTCTTTGTTTCTTAAAAAGGGTCAAATAGTGTCTATTCAAATCAGTCTTTCTCTGTTTCACTTGGAGAAAGTTTTAGAAAATATATTTTGAAGTTTTAAGATTAAAGATTAAAACATAATAACACTTTTGACTTATTAAGTGCTAATGAAATGTAGCTTATTGGCACCAATATTTTTTACGTAAAGTATTTATTTTGAGAAGGATCTCAAATCAAAATTTAAAATCTATATAAGATTAAGAGCACAAATGTGCGAAAATATTAACTTCACGACTTTGCATGTTTCCGACTTCTCTTAATCGGTGAATGTTACACTTATTATCTATTTGTACAAAAAAATAAAAATATTATATATATGGGACCGGTTCTCTACCTATGTTGGTAGATAATCAAATCTACTAACATTGGGTCATCACCGTTCATTTGACATTAGACGACTGTATTCATTAGATAAACATTGAAATTTAAGTGCAAATGTGATCAATAATATTTTTTAGAAACTACATTTTTTTATAAATAGTAAAAAATGTGATAAATAGTACTATAGTGGGATAAATTTGAAATCATTGGATTCTTGATCAGCACAATACTAAAAAAATTAATTTAATAATTTAATAATTTTATATTAAAAAAATGTGATTTAATAAAATTATATGAAAAATAACTGACCACCTTTAACCAAAGGCCTATTAGCATCAAGTCTTTTTTTTACATGGGAGGATTAGATATCAAACCTAAAATCTACATATATTGAAAGTACAAATACTTGTTGAATTTACTCAGTGTTTGTATATATTTTCAACTTCCCTTAAATAGAAGGCATTTGTGACCTATTTGTCAAGGAATAAGATAAAAAATAAAAAATAAAAAATATATTATTAGAGTATATTGACACTGAAAGGAGATTATTTATATTTACATCATTTCACATTCACACCATCAGGACCGAAAAGAAGGTATCCTTAAAAAGGTTTTTCTATGTCTATATCCATGATTTTTTTTTTTTAATTTTATAAACAAATCCCTATTTTTTATTAATTGTATATAACTCCATAAAATTTTTATTAACATGTAAATGTAACATGTAAAATATCCAAATTACTTTTATATCAAAATTAAGATTAAAAGAGGCTTTCCTCCACATAGATGGAGATAAACTAAGAAAACCATTAAAAAAATAATAATAAATAAATAAATTAAAGAGCTTCTTAGGGCTTCAATTAATAGAGAAAGAAATCAATTTTGCAACAATAAAGATATAATAAGGGGAAGAAAGAAAAAACTAAACCATTAGCAAAACAATGTTAATTTTTGAAATCAGAAAAGCATTTTACAAGTTATTTAACAGTAATAATATTAAAAATATTAAAAATAATCCTGGCTTCCAGAACAAAATTAAGTAAATAAATAATTGTGAAACCAACAACCAGTCCACTTAAAAATATGTGAATATCACACATTGCCAATAAAAACAGGACAATATTCACAAGAACTAAGCTTCATATCATACACCAACAATTCACAAGATTTACCAGAAAACAAAAACAACCAAAGTTAAAAAAAAAAAAACTTAGCAAAGCACATGGTAATGAAAGATGTATGATTCATTGCCCCCATGTTTGTCAAACACTTCAAAGCCAAAAATCATGCACACCTAATTGAGGAAAAGAATTTGACATGGCAAAAATTTCTGGAAGAAGCTAACAAGTACAAACTGGACATCAATAGATCTCAATATAGATCATACAATCAGGAAAAGGAAATAAAACAAAAATAACTCAATATGGTAACTCCATGGCCATGCCATCAACCAAGACAGCTAAATTACCTGAATTCTTCATACTATCTAGCCTGTAACAATCTGAGAAAACTCGTTGTTAATGGACGCAAAACTCCACACCATGAAGTCACAAAAGTTTTGGAGGAAACCTCATCTCCTGTGAGACTGGAGAATTTGCAACACAATGGAGAGAAGAATTTTTCATGAACTGAAATGGTTAGTCATCAGATACGAACTTCTTTTCCTCGTAGTATTTCCTTTCACTTGCTTCCTTCTTCTCATTTCGTTTCTGTGTGAAAATATAGTACACTAACTTTGAATAAAGAACCACATGTATCGAAAGACAATTACAAAACTAAGACAGAAATCTCTTTTGGAGAATAACACTTTGTGGCAAAAGATTCCAATATAGATTCTTTTGAAGCCAAGCATTTGAAGATAGAAAACAAAAAGGAGAGTTATTATATTTATTGGGAAATAACCTGATAAGCTTCGTGATTTGAAACAATCCTCTTGATTATTGTGCTGGTCGTGATGTCAAGAGGGCTTTCCAATTGTTGGTAGATACCCATAGTGATGGGAACTGCATATGGGTTTGATTCTTCCTGAAAAATGGTGTTCAAACACAAAAGAAATCAATTAAAATATGATCAACCGCATTCGAATAAGAGCTCTTCAATTTACCTTCAGAAAATCCTTGTTTTCTGCAATCGTTCCATGAACAACCAAGGATATGTTGAAGGTTGTAATCTGCATTTTTGATAGGTGAATATGAATCAGCATCAAAAGACTCGAAACAGATACAAACAGAATAATATAATTACACCTACTGTTAAAAATTGAAGTTAAATGTCATGGAGGTTATGCAGTAAAATAAGATCAAAGACGATGGTTTGCTAAACAACTTCTCAAGTACTAAGACACAGTCTTTACTCACAGTCAAGAGATTATGATCTAGATCATGCAATGAGTAATATAGGGCTGAGCCAATTAAATAACTAGTTAAACATAAAGTTTAGTCAATCTGTTACCCAGTGTTGCTTTAGCTTGTCCTTATTATTAAATAAAAAAATGAAATAATAAACAAATTTTAAACTGTGACAATTGAATATTTCCTTTATGTTTTTATCAAGTGTAATTTTGACAATGATCTTACAGCCATATACAATAACACGCCTATAAATAATCCCCAACATATAAAAACTTCAGTTCAAAATATTGATATTTCTCAGCCTTTGTGACATTCATCCTCACATGCTGTAAAAATTAAAATTGGTTATAGCATACACAAAATGAACATGACTCACCATATCTTTTGATACCTCCCATGGGGCACCAATAATCACCTCATCTACATAACGGCAAGCTAAAACACTCAGACTTCTCTCGTGGAGACTCATAATTGGGCGATGGGCACCCCGAGTGGCACTGCAGAGACAATTGTGTGAAGTGTTAGTTTTCACCCAAAAAGGAAGGGGGCAAGCCGGGATTGTTATAAAGAAAGAAAGAAGAAAAAAAGCATCATTGCATACAATACTTCCTTAAACTGGAAAGATAAACATTGAAAGGATACCAGAGTAGGCTAAAAATAGAAACATGCTGACAATGGATTGGACATTTTGCTCAACTATGGTGCATTTACTTGAAGGACCTGAGAATGCATCACTGAGATAGCCTACAAAATGGTAGATACAGCCTTGTGCCAAATCTTCTAATCTGTAATATACATCTGTAATGCCCTCTAGCACAAGTTCTGACAAGCATGCATGCATACATATGTATTACATACATACATACATGTATATATATATATATATCAAGCGTTGACTCATACATATTTTCATGAAATTAACTAGAATTACCACGCTCCACATAAGAGGGAAATGGGGCCAATGTTTGAAGTATAGGGAATCCTCACTACGATGAAAAAAAAAAATCCAAAGAGCAGAGTAAATAACGCATTAGATATGGATCTGATATTGACACCAACATTGTAAATATATCCCAATCATTGATCTCATGCCAAAAAAAAATTTAAATTGTATGCACTACTTCACTACTGTCTAGGTCAACAAACACATGACAAACTGTTAATATCTTGAACTCCATGGTAGGTATCTATCACCTAAAGCTTGAAATGAGGGTGTCACTTGGTTAATGACAGAATTTTATGAAGCATATATGATGAGAATTGAAACCCCAAAGAAGTCATTTCACAAAAAGAAGAGCAGAGCAATACAGTTGCAGAAAAAGAAAAATACAGCATTATACCTGACTGTCTGATCAGTGTGAATTCCAACAAGCAAAAAATCCCCAAGTGCCCTCGCAACACGAAGTATCTATTATGATGAAAAATACCGCTTATTCCATAAAAGAAATGAAATACCTTTAACAGCAAAATAGGAAATTATACAAGAAACAAGTCCAAATTGGGATACTGTAATAACTCAAACTGTGTGTAACCTTGGTTATGCAAGGAACATACAAGCAGTTTACTTGGGAACAGTAGTAGCCAAGCAATTTTATGAGGAAAAAAAGGTATCTTTTATCGAAGTCCTGGTTGAGATTCACAACCTCATGGAAGCAAACATTCCAATCCATCTCGAAAACAAATCCACTATGACTGCCACCATAAAAGGCAAGCAATAATGAATATTCCAATGTGCTTCCTAAAGAGTCATTCCAAGAACCTTTCAAATTCAAGGCAAAGAACATTGAATCCTTATTGTGCTAACAAGAAGTTATTAAATTGAGGCCACATGTCTAGAATAACTCCAATCTTTGACTTGCTCTCAAGGCTCTCTCTATGTCAACAGGTAACAAAATTCAGGTATGCTCTCTGCATTCCTTATTTTTATAAATAGGCAGAAGAAATATTGGAAGCTTTTACTTAGTGAACATGCAGTAGCAAGAAGTAACAAAACCGAGAAACTTAGATGTGCCAGGAAAGTCATGCTTCCTACAATCTTCTAATAAGCGACGATATTAAACCTTTCACTTGATTGATCGAAACAGCAGCGGTACAAAAGTTTCCATCAACTGCACAAAATGAATTTTCAATTTTTAAGAATTCTAAATTTAACCGACTTCGGGAGTCAAAATCACCCAGGTTTCCTAGTACTCTTTCAAAATGGCATTGGGTTTAACAATTCAGTTGGAGGGGGTTAAAAGAACTGGAGAAATGGACAACTTAGACTGATTTGATAAGCATGCAAATTGAAAAATCTAATGAAATAAGGACGGTAGGCATATGTTATACTCTATGCACTTCATAGTACTTCTTGCAGTCAGACAGCTGAAGCGACATCCCAGAGACAACACTGTGCAGTACTAACCTAAAGAGCATCTTGGAAGACTTCAAGAAGTCAAAAGAGGAGAAACACCTAAAAGAATTAGGATCAAACAAGTGATATAGGATCTGAAAATACTTTCAATTTACCTCAAAGGAACTGTAGAAAAGGCTTGAAACAAAATAGAAAGGGAAGTTACAAATCATGTTTCTTGTAAATATATATGTTCAATCAATTCATCATTAAAAATAATAGTAATGACACAACATGTTGTACCTCCACATGTCCTGCATGAAATAGATCAAATGCACCATCTATGTAAACAATGCGAGCATCTGGACCAGGGCCCTGCATGAGAATACAGAGTGTCAACATCAAGTTGAAAGATAGAATATCCATAAAAATTTTACTCCAATAACATTTCTTTTAAGTTCATTTTGATTTTTACTATCCAAGTCTTCCCATATTTCAAATTTTTCTTCTTCAGCATTAGAGAAGGGGTATTTGACAAAGAAAAAACCTTATGAAGTGTAGCACCACTTTATTATATGTCTTTAAATAAAAAAGGGGGTATACATTCTCTCTCCACCTACTAGATAAAGCAAAAGTAATAGAATAAAAACTTTGCAACAATATAAAAAGGTTAACTATGAATGGACCCTCATAGTGGCAGAACAATATCGACGTCACACTATCACCAAAACAATTCTATAGTGATTGAGCCAACATAAATATGATGAAATCTTCCAAAATATCTTAAGTATTTTAACTAAAGATTACATTAAAATCTGCAGAGCGAAGCATGCAGATTTGTGTAGCTATGAGATTCAATAATGGTCTTTCATGGTCCATCTCCCTTAATCCATCAGATAACCATTTGGAGCGTCTATGAACTAGGTTGGGCATAGACAAACTCATTTACTAAATTAGCCAAGTGAGTCAGATCAGCAACAGAGAAAGATGGACCCAATATTTCCAGTCTTACAAACAAGACTATAGCAATGTCAGGTTTAGTTGAATTAGGTCAATTGAAAATCCTAATCCTGGGACATAAATTATCAGATTCCATGATTTTAATTTGAAACAAATTATTCAATAATTAAGAGCTTATGTAAGAGCATAACCACACAAAACAAGAGGAGCAGACCCGAATAAATGAAAATAAGGAGAGAAAAAAAAACAAAGGTCAACTAGCACCATATTGGGAAAGATAACAAATGCGCAAGGAAAAGATATAATACTTAGCACACCTTTCCATTGGAGAACTGAACAATTCGACGAGATGTTGGTAAGAAGTTTGATACCCTAGTTCCACTGTCAGATCCACCAACATCAACCTTTTGACTATGTCCATGGCTAAACTGCCTCTGTAAAGAAGAATGGTTATGGCTGTCACCCGATGACCTCTCCCTTACGCAAAGAAGCATGCGTCCTGAAAATGCAAAAATAAAGTTCAAAATGCAATAGTTAATCCCCAAGAAGCATCACAACCTTTTCTCATGAAAACACAAATATTTCATAAATTCTTAATCACAAAATATCTAGGGAGCTGTCAACTTCAGAAATACTTTTTCAAAAAATATAAGCAAACAAAAGCAACAGCTATCATCTTCGATATTTCAAAGTGCAAACAAGTGGACATAGCATCTCCATAGAAGAAAAACTTCCATCCAATTCACCTTCTACACAACACATGAATTTGCTTTGTCGCTTTAATAATATTTACAGTTGAGTCAAAAACTGCGGCAGGATTTGATTTCCACCTTAATGGTTGAACAGGATGCTAATGGAATCATTCATGAGACATTAAACCATAAATCACATCACCATCCTAGATGTTTTGAATTATCATATACATAAATACATAGGCTTCAGCTGAGGCATTTACACGTTTTCTACTAATTACAAAAATACATAGCGAATTATTAAGCCATTAAGAAAATCTAAGAATATCAGTGGACTGTCAATGAATGGAAGTGTGAAAATAGTGTAATTCATGACATCAATATAAAGCAATAATATTTTTTTAAAAAAATACTGTAGAGATATCTCATTCAAATATACATTAAAAAAGATCAAAGACAACAATCAGAACAGAACAATAAATTGGAACCATAAAAGGAATATGCCCATGTATTAGCCGTTCAGATCAGTAACAATTGATATCCATTAATCGGCTCAATGAACGAACTGAAATAGAAAAAATACTTACCTACTATGTCAGTACTTGACACACCTTCTGTTCTCTTTATCTGCTTATATCGACCAACCTTCTTAGCAAGGGCATATGCATCTGTACCATCTGGGAGCAAGCATGGGTCATCC
Source organism: Dioscorea cayenensis subsp. rotundata (assembly GCF_009730915.1). Taxonomy (NCBI): domain Eukaryota; kingdom Viridiplantae; phylum Streptophyta; class Magnoliopsida; order Dioscoreales; family Dioscoreaceae; genus Dioscorea; species Dioscorea cayenensis. Next base: position 2,957,008 of record NC_052479.1, read on the forward strand.
CCATGGATTATGTAGTCTATGTTATATTCATCAAACAGTTTCCTCATGAACCCCTCCGTGATGGCATAAGGTGCATCTGAAATGACCTCATCCACCCATTTCACAGCCTTAACCATAATCATCCTGCCAGAACCATTATCAAGAAGTCATTTTTTCAATAAATCACGTCTATAAGAAATCAAAATAATATGAATGATCGTCAAAAATGAAATACAAGCATTGAATCAAATTCCCAAATTTAAATAGATGTAGATTGGAAAAAATAACAATAATACTAATATTAAGACAACCTACGATCCAAAATTCAAGAAAAGAAATTCATGCAAGATAACATTTATACAAAGAAATAACAAAGAAAAATCACGATAATGCCATCGCTGATTCTTAGAAATACAAAAGGAAGATTTGATCAAAGGAGAAGAAAAAAAAAACGCGAAGGCAAAATCAAGGGCCGGAAATAAAAATTCATAAAATTTAATGAAAAACACACCAAATGATCTCAAATCTAATACGGAAAAACAAAATCCAGCAAGAAAAACAGTGAACCGAGATCAGGGCGAACCGCTCGCGAAGAGGAGTAACAGGAGGGCCCTTGTTCGCAATGATCTCGTCATCACTAACAACCCCAACAACAAGCTCATCACCAAGAGCACGGGCTTGACGAAGGGCGTTACAGTGGCCATAGTGCATCATATCGAAGCAACCATCCATATAGACACGAACAGGCCGTCTCTTCTTCTTCTTCCCAAACCCCGGCATCCCCACTGCGTTCGCATAGCCACCGAGATGGAGCGCCAAGACGGAGGCCCCAACGACCATCCCCGCAAACACACACGCCACCACGAATCGCGAGCTCGCCAGGTTCTCCATCAGTCCGTTGCCACCTCCACCGCTGCAGTCGGAGACCATGGCTTTCTTGGTAGAGAGAGATCGGATCTAGGTTTTCCCGTTCGCCAGAGCTCCCGCCATTGATGCAAGCTTCGTCTCTCTCTCTCTCTCTCTCTCTCTCTCGTGGTCCTATTTGGTTGGGAGGAGGTGGCCGAAAGAGGAAATATATAGTTTGAGTTAGAATGCGATGTATACTAATTTCTATGCGACTGTATCATTGATCGTAAGATTGCTTTGAGATTAGTGCAGATTGGAAAATGACCAGATCGCGAGACAAGATGTGTGGGTGTTTGTCAGGGATTTTTTGTTGTGGACTGTGATGAGATCATGACCGTGTGATCTGTTCGAAATGTGAAGCGGTTGTGATTTTGAGTGTTTGATTTTGCTTTCTTGTTTTTTTTGTTTTCCTCGTTTTTTGCTTTGACCCCCTTATAATATTTTGTAATCATTTTTTTTTTAATTATTATTTCTGATGGTTTCGTCAAACTTCTAGATTTTGTAAATTTTTCAACTTCACCTCTCAATTTATATGATAAAATATATTTTTTTAATAAATATAAATAAATCACACCTAAATATGTATAGACATAAATCACTTTACATAAACTGAGATTTAAACCAATAAAAAATCAGGTATTAATAGATTAAGAGATTGTTGACTAAAATGAATATTTATAATTTTGTATTATATAAAAAAGCTATATTTATATAAATAATAAGCTTTATAATCATATTTAAACCCTCATACATTAACTTAATTCATTTTTCTTTTACTAATAATCAGAATAACTAAACTTTTGGTTACCAACGCATATACGGATATACCCAATTGTCTTTGTCATTTGGAAAAAAAATTCCAAGAATGTAGAGGTATCAGAGAAATTACAAAGTCAGGAGGGTCATGTGTAAAATTACACAAACATGCAGGTGTATGAATGCAAAAAATGAAGAAAGTGAAAAAAACTCAAAACAGATTTATAGCAAAGGTCATGTTCATGGGGCCTGCATGTCTAACAACTATTCAAAACAGAACATTCATTCAAAAGACATGAGAAAACATGTCATACTTCCACAGCTGCCAAACAATCTGATTTGATGAATTATTTATTCAATAAAATGCATGAAATTTTTTAATTTTCATAGAACATTGTTTTCATTCCATTAAGAAAATTCTATTCATATATATATATATATATATAATCTCTCTCTTTGTTCTATATACAATACATTGCTATTCTGAGTTCTAAATCATGAGTTTGCTAATGCTAATATATCAATCAGTAGCTATAGACAAGCGACGGAATGAAAAGGCGAACATTCGGTAATTCATATCTAAAGAGCCATTTCTGGTTGAAGGTCAGCTAGATTGTCGGCATTGTTAACAGGTTTCGGTGTCTCTTTTTTCGGTAAATTTGTAGTTGTTATCGACGGAGGTTGAGTGGTGACTGTAGAATTTTGCTCAAGAATTTGTTCTTCTAATTCAGCTTCTTCGAGTTCTTCAAGTTCAGCCTCGAGTTCGTCCTGTTTGGAAAAAAATAATTCAGTAAAAAGTTGACAAGAATTTTAGGAGTGAAGGATTGAGATAGAAGACTGTGAATCAAACCTCATCGAAGTCATCTGTAACACCGATGGAAGTCGCGAGAGCATCTTGCAGTTGTTTCATGTTTTCTGATTGTTCACTTGCTTCTTCGATCGTCTTGCTAACATCATCGGCATTCCTGCATTGTTATATTCAAAAATATCGGTTTGATTAATTATAAAAGTACAAAATTTGATGGCATTGATGCGGAGCATTGGAAAGGTTGAAACTCTGAATAGTTTAATATTTGGTACAAAAACTATGCTTGCAATGAAGTCGAACATTTTTATTTGTCAGTTAAATTTAAATTAAGAAAACTAGAACTTATCGATTGAAGCTTACAATGACTGTTGAATGGATTTAACAGCATTGGAACCTTTTCTCAATGCATCAATAGTTTCTGTAGTTGCTGTCGCACCGTGAAGTGTTAGCATCTGCAACAAATGTGCATCTTTAAAGATAAAATTATCGACCACGAATAGCTTTTTGACTTGGAAAAGTTCTGAGTTTACCTGATCATGAACTCGCAATTGTAAATTTGCAATCCGCTCAATTTCCGCCTCATATAATTTCTTTTTCTTTAAGCACTGAATTGCAGCTGGATGAACAGAAAATAAATTGCAGAGAAATACATAAAACAAATCAAATCCTGACATTTTATTGATGTCTTCTTCATGTATATGCATTACGTTGACCATATTTAACAAAAAGCAGGACAAGCACTAAACACTTTCGGCATACCGTTTTTGTTTTTCTGACTTGTGTAATTCTTTGCTTTTTGAATTTCATTAGAAATCTTTTTTTGCAGAAGCTGCTCTTTCTTCTCCAAAGTTTCAAGTGTCTAAAACCATAAAAGAACGATAAGAATTTCGAAAAGAACAGAAAGATTATCGATTCCTTTTTCTGCAATTACCCTTGTTAAATATATCACACCCAGTTGTTTAAGGCTGATAACCTTTCAATTCTCAAAATTCACGACGACAAATTGGTGCAAAATATTCCTATGCAGAACATTGATTTGTTCAACTGTGGGAAAAAATCGATTATGAAAATGATGAGCTAACTCAAGTTACTGATTTCTTGCATTCTATTATGAAAGGGAGACACTTACAAATGCCAATTCTTAACAATCACATGGTATACTATATACTACTTTCGGTCTACATCCAACGTAAATTAGATCAGGAACTATGGGATAAACGTTCATTTGAAATTCTTTAACCAAAAAACTCAGAGAGCATCCTCACTACTTTTATAGACTATGCAAGAAAGCATAAATTTGAAGAAAAAAATCATTCGTTTTATCTCAAAATTGTGTCAGCAATGATCGGTAATCAGCACAATAGAACATTGAGCAATCTAAAGACAAAGAGAGCCACTGATAAATAGCGATTTTTTTTAGTCACATACTATGACACTTGTTTGACAACTCAATTCATTTGGAATATCTTGTACCAAATAACTGAAATAACATGCTCACAACTTAATTTATATTAAGCAAAAATATATGCAAAATAAAAACTAGAACAAACAGATGATTGGAATCACTAATGAATACCGATTCTTAATAATCATATACTACACAACTCTTGGTCAAGATTATAACTTAGATGAGGAACTATCTAATGACAATTGTTTGGAATATATTTCACTAAAGAACTCAAATGACATCTTCGCTTTTAATTTAGATTAAGCAATATGAACATCAAGCCAAGTAAACCAAACATTTGGTACTTGATAACACAGAACAAAAGAAGACACATAAATCATATGTTATTGTTTCTTGCTTATATTCCTTATATCTAATAAACCAAATCTTGTACAACAACATATATAAAAAGAAAGAAAGAAATGAGATTAAAAAAGAATAAGAAAATGGAATGAAAAGAAGAGGAAAGTTGAGGAACTATATATTTCAGGGAGTACCACATCTAAAAGAACATAAATTTCAAAATTTCAGCTTCCAAGGGGCATAACAATAAGGAAATTAACTGCAATCAAAGGAAAGAAGGAAAGAAAGAAAGAAATGAAACATAAATAATACAAACTAAGGAGAAGAGGAAAGTTGAGGAACTTTATATACTCATGTTGGATAAGAACATATAAGGACATAGATTCATCAAGCAAAAAAAATTAAAAAAAAAATCTAGTTCTCTTCAAAATTTCAGCTTTAAACAAACCAAATAAAGAACAGAGACAAAACAAAAACAAAGAAAACAAATGAAGAAAAGAAAAAGAAAGAAGAGAATTATCTTTTTCATACCTCCTGAAGTTTGTCCGAAGAGGAGATAGCCTTGGCAGAGGAGGTTGTCTTCTTCTTAGACATAGAGAAAACCTTTTTCAACATCTTTCCTTCTTGTGATTAAGCTGAAGATGAAGATGGAGATGAAGATGAAGAAGTTGGTCCAAGAAAAGCCATAAGACTTGAAAGAAAAACACAAAAGTGGAACTTTCCAACGTGGAAAGTAGAAGACAAAGGAAGATGAGCTATTGTTCAACAATTGACACGTACCATGTAGTCATAATATATATATATATAGTATTAAAATTTTATTTTATATGATGATTAGTAGTTGAGCTTATGAAACACCTCTAACTAATCTTGGGAATTTGGATGGAGTGGTTGAAATTGATTCTAGTCCTATCTTGTTATATTTTTGTATCCTTAGTGGTTGTCCTTATGAAATATTGCTAACTAATCTTTGGTATTTGGATGGAGTAGTTGAAATTGATTCTAGTTCTATCTTGTCATATGTTTCTATCTTTGTGCTGGAGTGAAGACTAGCAGTTCAATGCTTTATGTCATCCTTTTTAAGTTTTTTATTTTATTTATTAAAATTATCTCTGTCTATTGTTTTTTTTTTTAATTACACTTACTGTTTGTTTATATTAAATATATGGAGTTTTTAAAAGTAATTGTAATTTTACAATTATATATATATAATAAGTATTAAAATTTGTGTTAAAAAAAAATGATAGTTATGTACCTAAAAGCTCATGTATATATCTTCATTAATATTATGTTCATTTTTATGGAAAAACAATACCACCCACTCTATGTTAGAATTCGTACGTCCAAAAATAGTGAGTGATTGGGCTAGACTTATATGAAATGGGTTTAATATAATAGGCAATAGAAATATTTAAAAATATATAAATACAAGGGAGAGAAAAAAGAAAAAGAAAAAGAAAAATCATCCATAAAATCAATTTAAGCAATTATCTTGAAATTAAATATTAATAAACAATCATGGGTTCTTTATTCTCTTATAAAATGTATTTAGAGCTTCAAAGATGTTTTGAGTTTGGTTATGTATTCAAGACTTTGTTGGTGTTGTTACAACTCTTTTTGTTAATTTAAGTTTTCCACATAAATCTTGTTGTAAATAACTTTAGCAAGTGAATTTCATAAATATAATTATTTTGATTCCTATCTACACAAATGTAATCATCGGATTTGTCCTAAATATTAAATTTTCCTCCAAACATTTCAATCAGGGGTATATGCCATAAATAATTACTCAGGTAACATATTTTCAATAACTAGATTTACTTTATAAATGGTTAAATCTTGAAATGTAAAAATAATTCAAGTAAAGCATAAATAAAAATAATAAATTAAAGAAATATAAAAAGTGTATAAATATCTTTTTAACCGTTATTTTGGTTATATTAAAGAACAATCTTTTTTTGTTATTATTTTAATTTTCTTCCATAAAGATAATTTATATTAAATGGAAAAATAAAAAAAAATCAATAAATTTACTTATATTATTTTTATGACATATTCTACAATTTACTCACAATCCAAAAATAATCTAAATTTCTCAACATTTCTCCCAAGTTCCACATGGCCCCAAAACCAAAACCGGCCCAATGATGAGAGGTCCAACCCAAACACATCAACGGGCCCAAAATATATTTGCCCAAGTGATTTAAATTTAAAAGTAATTTTTTACAAAAACAAAGACTTGATAATGGATAAACAAAGACCTGTAGGTTATATGATCAATTTTTTTAGAATTATCGGAATAATTACTTCTAAAAACATTGATTATATAAATTTGAAATTAATGTACAATCACCAAGGTTTTCAACCCGGACAAAAAATCAACCTGGAAAAGGTTAGGGGATAAGGGTCAGGGGTCAAGGGGTTCAACCGGGTTGAATCGGGTTAACCGGGGTCAATAATTTTTATTAAAAATAATATAAATTTTACTTATATATTGTTAGTTCCACCGGTGTGGTTTGTGGGTTTTGAAAACACTTAAGCACTTATAGATCTCATACACAAACCATCAAAGAAAGATCACACAAACAAAAAAAGAATGAGACACATAAGATTGGTAACCCAGTTCGGCGTCCACTCACCTACGTCTGGGGGGCCAAGCCCGGAGATAAACAATCCACTAAAACAAGTAAAAATAGATGAATACAAACACTTGTCACTCACTCTCTCAATAAAGATCACTACCCTCTCTAAATTGTCTTGTGCACCCACACTCTCTAGCTTTGATCCCACACTCAATCTCAGAGCAAGGTAGTTTATATAGACGCCTTAACATCCCAAATATAGCACATATCTCTTTTGGAATCTCCGCGGCTACTAATTTAAAAAACCTTCCGAAATTAGATGTTGCAACTGTTGTTGTAACATAAGTTGCAACATGGCCCTGAGTTCTGGTTACGTTACGGACGACCTCAAGACCCATCAACCTCCCGGTCATGTTTAGTCCGAGTCGATACAGCCAAATCTCCCGATCCCGACAGCCGGCAACTAGCCTACCTCCTCAATTCCTCATCACACAGTCCCCTCGCAAGAGGCACACGTCCTTGTGCGTTTTAATGAAACTTGCCAAACTTAGTCTTCAATCTTCCAAGTTTGGCCTTCAAAGATTCACCAAACTTGATCTTCAATTCACCCAAGTTTCGTTCTCAAATCTTCCCAATAATAGATCTTCAATCAATCAATTCAATCATCAAGGATTCTTAAAATCATATCTCCTTCATTCATACCATGAATAGATATTTCTTTAAATAAGCTCCACCATATTTAGTCTTAAATCATATCTCTCTAAGTATGGTCTTGATATAATCTTCTCTTCATGTTGAATAAGTTACCAAGAATAATACCACCAAGATCTTCAAGATATTTGGCCCCATGTTGTAGACTTACTAAAAATAGCTTCACCATATTTAAGATGATTTGCCTTGCACCCCAAGTCTTTTTGTCATGTCACCATACTCTCCATGTCATCAATTATGCCTTGTCACTATAGTTGCCATGTTATCTGCCTTGGTGTCAAATAATGCCAATAATTAATGCGGTTGCACTAACATATATAATTAAAAAATCAAATATTGAAGAATAATAAATAAAAAAAATAAAAACATGACTTTTCAAATTTTAAGCAAGTATTTTACATAAATAAATATTAAAGTACACCATATTAAAAATGTGAAATACACCAAATAATATAAAAATAAACTAGTGCAAAATTAATTGAAAAACATAAAAAGATTTAACGAGGAAATAAACAACTAATAAATGCATAAAAAAGAAATATAAAAATATTCCCTTGGTCTCTCCCTTTCTTATTTTACAATTTTACATTATAACCGCCAAACATTAGTATATTATAAAATATAATAAAATTTAAAAAAAAATTAGGTGCAAGCCTGAGTTGATGACCAGGCCGGGTCACCGGTCTGATCAGCCGGGTTGCCGGTTCAATCCTAGTTTTATTAAAATCTGGTTTTATATATTGGACAGAACCGGTTTTAAAGCAGGGTCTGGGTCAACCCGGTCCGACAGGCCAGTCCGGTCCGAGTTTGAAAACCTTGATAATCACTAAAAAGAAATATCATTACCCTACAATTTTTTCGACTTACCACCACTTCCTCATAGTCAAGAACCTAAATTTAACTGTCATCATTGCTACTTATATTCTCTTTACTATCGAAATGTTCGGGACTTTGTTAAGGGTTTACCTTTACAAATGAATATTACCTTGTTCTTAAGAAAAGAAACCGTAGCTCTGATACCACTTAGATCTAAGGATGCCTTTCAACTTACTTTGAACTCTTCATAGTTGATGAATGGTCTAGAGAACAAAGTGAGGTAAAGATTATGGTCGAAAGCTTATAGCGAGAGATGTATGCAAGATCTATTATATTTGAATTTATACTACTAAATATTTTTTAATGGTTTTAATTGTATTTAAATTAATTCTGGATTTATTGTGTTTATTAGGTCCATCTTATTCTTAAAGTTCTTCTATCATTATTCTTTTATTTTTATAATCCAGCACCCTTACACTAGTACTGCCATCAATATTTTCATAAAATTATGAATTACTTGATCTTTTTGTGCTTATCGTTTCTATGGGTTTTACGTTCCATTCACTTTCTTCTAATACTTCTGAAGAATAATATTTCATTCTATTCTTTATAATGCTTAATTTTCTAAGAAAGGTTTACCTTTTTTTGTGTCAAGATATATTTCATATATTTTAGTATTTAATTCAAATATTTCAAATAAATTAAATATTACTTGATTAAATATTACTCGAGTAAATACTAATACTACTTGATTAAATACTTCTTTGATTACTTTGTTTACTTTAATCATAAGTAGTAAATATTTTTACAGTTGTAAATAAAATTTTGATACTTAATATTAAATACTAGTTTGGCTAAATACTACTTTGCATAAATTAAACTTTAAATACTACTTTTGCTAAATACTACTTTGCTGAAATAAAATTTATATACTACTTGCACTGAAATAAAATTTCAACAAGTAAACGTAAGAAAGAATTCTTATGTTCAAACAATATCCATAACATGTAACATAACAAAAGATTTAACTTAACTAATAATTTTAATTGATCCATGCTTATTGAAAGTATTTTAGTTCTTAATTAAGTTTCACTTATCTTGATATAAAAACAGTCCAATCCGTCTTAGAGACTAAGAATCATGAATATCCTTAATATGTGAGAGAAAATCCCTCTAACTTTCAGAGTTAAGACTTACCTCCACACTCTTGTCCCCTAAACAGATCCATGTGGCCTCTTGTGGGTACTTTTGGTGCTCTCCGGTTCATCTTACCTTTTTATATCAGTCAGATCAACTCTTTTCCATATTAAAGATCATTTCTAGTTTTAGTTTTTTAGATTTTTTTTTTCTTTTATTTTTTAATAGAGTTTATGCATCAATAAAAAGTCATATAACCAAGTTAACACTTGTTGTCTATATGTTGGGGACCCTATTAAGGATTTACACCTGCATATGAATATTACCTTGTTATTGAAAAAAAAAATCGCAGCTCTGATACCACCTGGATCTAGGGATGCCTTTCAACTTAATTTGAACTCTCCAGAGTTGATGAAGGGTCAAGAAAACAAAGTGAAGTAAAGGTTAGGGTATGAAGCTTTACGAGAAAAGGGGATTTATTTATTGATCACACGGGTTGGTCATCTAATTGGTATCCCAAATTGGATTTCTATACAAATACCAAAGAGCCTTATATAGCCTCCAAGAGACTCAAAAGCATTTACAAAACCATGTGCTAAAACCACTCAAGCCCAAAGTTATATAGCAGAGTTATGACAAGACACTTACTTGTGGAGTACAAAGATTCTCCACTAACTATTTTACCGCTACAGCTATATCCAACTTTCAAAGTTGATATATTATCTATAAATTCTTTGAAGTCTTTAATCATTGTTTCTAATTCAATAGGATTCTCTTTATTTGTTTTTCTACTTCTTTTGCTAGGCATTATCTTCTTCTTCTTGTATTATTATGTTTTTCCCTTTTTCTTTTAAGTCTTTTATATTTTTTAACTCTTTTTGTAGCTTACTAATTTCTTCTTCTAAAGTTTTTATTTTTTTTAATAATTGTTTCTATTATTTTCATATCTTTATTTGTTGTATTATTGGATTTTTCTATTTTTTTATTTAAAATTAAAATTATAAACTTCTAAGACACATTTTCGGCATAAAAATAATTCACATTTTTTACAAGTTGCTCTATGTCTTGTTATATGAAATATGTAACATTTATCACATTTTGATTTAAATTTTATTTTATATGGTTCAAATTCATGTATACATTTTTCAAAATCTTCTACTTAATTATATTGTTCAAATAAATATTTTGGATTTATAAATAGATTATATGTTCGCTTAGTCATTTTTATTGTTTTAGTTATGTTATATCATGAAAATGTATTAAGTCTTCAGAGAAAAGGTGTGGTTATTCATTTCCATCAAATATACTACACACATCACTATCATTTTCACTATCATTACTGTCAATACTTACTATATCTATTTCATCATGGATTTCTAGATTTTGAAATATGTTTAATCTTTCATTTTTAACTATTGGATTTTCACATTCTTTAGTATAATGTCCTTTTATACCACAAAAATAACATTTACATTCTCCTAGTGGTTTATGTGTTTTAAATTTTTTAACATGATTTGATTTGGGTCTTCCTTTTTTAGAATATTGGCTTCTTTTAAGTCATTTATGTGTTTTCCATTCTTTATTAAGTGCTAGTACATAAATTTTACTACAATAACTATAATTTGAAATTTGTCTATTTACTTCAACTTCTAAACATTTATCTTTTAAATAATTAAATGTGAACATTATTACTAGCCCTATTCTAGTTAAATTTTCATGTTCTCTGTCTATCTAATGTTTTAGAATGATATCTCCAAAAGGTTTAGGGAGTTTATTAAACCATCTTTTAAATTAATTAATTATTTGTAAATGCTCTTCCACTTTTAGCTATTAGGGTGATATATGCTTAGCTAAATTGTACTATTTCACAAAAATTATTTATCTGAAGTCTTTCTAAATCTCTAGCAGTCTTATCTTGTAATAATGCATCTCCTCTGGGTAGATTTATTCCTAATATGATTTGTCTAATCTGTTATGTTACATTATGATGATTATCTGTCATTTCTACCATGCATTGATATTCTTCTGCTTAAGGAATCTCCAACGCACCATTTAATTTGGCGCAGAGATGCTCCAACTGGACGCAATTCTCTGCGCCAAATCAAATTTCTGCTACAGTGGCGCGCTGGATATTGCGCGATACTGTAGCAGCGTTAGTTTTGATTTTCTGTTTTTTTAATTCTTTTTTTTCATTTTTTGTTTATTTTTTAAAATTTTAAGTTTTATTTTTTATTTCTGTTTTGCTCAGTTTTGATTTTCTGTTTTTATTTTTTTTTAATTTTTTTTAATTTTTTAAAAATTTATATTTATAACTTGATATTTTAATTAAATTAATAACTTATAATTTAAGTTTATATTTTTAATTAATAAGAGAAGTAAGAGAAGTGACGACCCAGTAGTTGAATTGGTACAAGATGAAGATGCTCGATTTGAATAATTTCTTGGTCGTTACAGGCAAATTAAGGACAAAGACTCTCATATTGCACTTCGCAATGCATTGATTGAACATTTATGGTTGCGCTATGCAAATAACGAAGATAATTAAAAACTTATGTGTTACTCTAGTTTCCAATAATGTGTTGTTTTTACCAATGGTGCTTGTTCGTATGTTATATTTTTATTAAGTAATTAATGTAATATTTGTTTTTGTATTTGCATTTTTTAACCAATTGAATTTTATATTATATTTAATAAATATTTATAATAATTATAAAAATTAAAATCATATTTTAAATAATTCTTTGGTTAAAAGTGGAAAAGATTTAAAGATGATTAAATTTGTGGATATTATGAATATATAAATTGTGAAATAAAAAAGAATATTCATAGAATATTCTATTTTAGAGTTAAAAATAGAAATGATGGTTGGAGAAACTTTCACTGTAGAAGATGTGTTTTTGAGTCCTGAAGCGCTAAATATAGAGTTTTGGGTTGGAGATGGCCTTAGTTAATTTTTCAACTATTTAATAAATCTCTTGCGGTGGTTCCTAAAAGATTTTCAATAAAATTTGTTACTCCAATTGAGTCTAATGTATGATATATTCTTTTTAATGCATTTATGGCATATTATTCCCATCTATCTATTAATTCAGACCATTTTTTATTATAAAATGTACTTAAGACTAACATTTTAACTTCATTGATTTGTTTTGGCATTATTTTATAACCTCTAAGGAATATGGTTTTTCTTTATTTGTTTTGTAATTTTGTTCATAATAATTATTCGAAGTAAAATTGTGTTGGGATGGAAATTGTAAAGGTTGTGTTGTTCTATAGGTTCTTTCAATTGTTGTTGGCGTTACTATTGTTCTAATATTTTAACTTTCTGCTATTTGATTATCTTGATTATTATTACTTCCTCTTAATTCTGCATTCATCATTATTATTTCTATATCAATTTCTTCTAATTATATAACCATTTCTTGATATTCTTAATCTTCTACATTATTGATTTCTTCCATTATATAAGTTTCTTCTAATATATAAGTTTCTTCTTTTAATTTTGTGGATTACTTTGTTTACTTTAATCATAAGCAATAAATATTTTTGCAGTTGTAAATAAACTTTTAATACTAAATATTAAATATTACTTTGGTTAATTACTACTTTGCAGAAATTAAACTTTCTCTAAACACATTTCTCGCTATTGCAAATCCTACAGGAAAGATTTCTTATTTTGGCTAATTGCCTTAGTGATGTTTGGTGGCTGATATTTGTGAAATCAAGTTTTGAAATGGTCAGTACATGGGGAACATTTATTGATCTACATAGGCCTTCATTACCTTTGTTTCTAGCAAAATTTGACATCTTTGATTATCATCAATAGTAGGGTATGTTCTTTTCCAATCTGTGGAGATTGCACATGCTCGCCATAGCCTAAGTTGTTTTTTTATATGTCCTGGAACGATCATGTCTTCTAATCTGATAGGAGTTTTTCTTTCATGATCAAGCTTATGATGGCAAAGAAAAGTTATCTTGATATAATGCCTTGCTTCATCATAATAGCCTTCATCATAACAAGGGGGGATAGAATTTAGTTCTAAATTTACATACCCATCCATACCTTGGCTCTGAAAGCAACGAATGAAAAAATTAGAATTATTTCCATAACCAATTGAAGAAGTCAAGCAAATCATATTAGAAAAAGTGATGACAACCCAATATCATAAGGGTTGGTCATCCAATTGGTATCCCAGGATAGATTTCTATACAAACACCAAGGAGCCTTATATAGATTCCAAGAGACTCAAAGCCACTTACAAAACCATGGGCTAAAACCACTTAAGCCTAAGGTTTTACAACAGGGCTATGACAAGATACTTACTTGTGGAGTACAAAGATTCTCCACTATTTACAGTACTGCTACAATTACAAACCTATTTTACACATTAAAAAAATGAACTTTGCCTATTTTACTCACTAAAAAATAAACATTCGGCTTTTTTACACACTAAAAAAACAAATACTACTTCAATCCACCAAAAGATGAGCAATGTTTAATTCTTTAGACTGATCGAGTGAAAGGGGACTGATCTGAGTATTTGCTTGACTTCTTCAGTTGGTTCTAGAAATAATTCTAATTTTTCCATTCTTTCCATTCTTTCGTCTATCATTACTTGTTGTTTCATTTCTTTTGCTTCTTTAGTAACTTATTGCAGTTGAGCTTGAATCTTCATTGCTTCTTCAGTTATTTGAGCAATTTCTATTTTTAAAGTTTTGATTCTTTTTTCTTATTCAACCATGTAGTCTAAAGTTTGGAGTTTTAACAAAAATTTGACTCTGGGTTTTAAAAACAAAAACCACACCAAATGTCATACTATTACCAATTACAGACGTCTACGGACGTCCGTAAAATTCTTTTCCATAGAATTAAATTGTATAGATGTTTATTTTTTGGCCATTGTATTCAAATCCAACGACAACAAATAATTAATACTTTTCAACAATGCATGCAACAGTACATTTATATAGTACCTGAATAACAGTTTTCTAAACATTATTATGAATAGTAAAATAGTGAGATACATAATATTATAAATAGTTGCAACCACTGATCTTGGATGTATGTACATAGTTTTGAGTACCCTTTTTTTTATATTGTTAATATACTCGTTTATATATGTTTCTCTATCGCGACTTTTTTTTTTAAGTTAATGAATTCCCATATATATATATATAATATTAAATTATGATTATGTTAGGAAAATAGTTAGGTAAAATAGAGGATCAGCAGGGAAATCAAGAGAGCAGTGAGACAATAAAAGCACACAAGATTTACGAGGTTCGGCAATGTGCCTACGTCCTCGGGAGTGGAACAGCCGTAATCCTCTTATTCACTTGTCTCTCCTCACGGTTGAGACAAAAGACTAGGGTTACAAATATTTATAGGTAAAAACCTAAATTTATCCAAATACAAACCTATTTGGATTCTAACCCTATCTGGATTCTAAACATATCCATATTTTAAACCTATCCGGATACAAATCCTATCCGGATACAAATTACAAGATTATCAAATCATAATCCTAACAAAAATACAAATTACCCTTAGTATCCTCACCATGGGCGTTTCCCGCACTCAACCTATCAAACCGATGCTCCCACTATATGACGATGATGTTGTCACGCCCACTCCACTCCGCTCCCACATCCGGTAGTTTACTTGTGTATATGAGCCATACACAACAATCTCCACCTTGGCGAATATACCCCATGAAGATATAAACCAGGGAGCTTCTTATCTTCCAAATAGATTGAGTGCCATGTCTCTTTAGCATTAGAGACATTGATCAAGTCCAAGCAATGCTTGAACTTCCCTGTAGTGATTGCCTTGATCTGATTTTGTAACTGCAACAACAACTCCACCTATAACTGTATTTCCCATCAACGTGTAGATATTCCTAACACTCCTTTCTCCTTTCATCACTATCAAACCATTCTTACTCACCACAATGCAATCCTTTTCGGTTTTATAGCCAAAACCGTTTCTATGCAAAGTACCCAAAGAAATCAGATTCTTCTTTAATTCTGGAACATGTCGAACATCACACAAAGTCCGAACAACACCATTATGCATCCGAATCTTGATCTGCCCTTTTCCAGCAATAGCACAAGCTTTATCATTGCCCATGTAGACAAAACCAAAATCCCCTGATTTGTATGAATCAAACCAGTCCTTGTTCCATGTCATGTGAAACGAACATCCTGTATCCAAAATCCATGAATCTGAGATTTTACATGATGAAACTGAAAGCAGATCCCCATCACTACAATTTGAATCACCGCGCTGCATCACATTAGCAAACTGTGATGAATTATTGTTCCTTTCATCAATCTGTTGCTTCTTGTTTGGACAGTCTTTCCTAATATGCCCCATCTGTTGGCACTTATAACATTGAACAAATCTTCTGACTCTGGAATTCCTTTTGCTGAAATCATCTTTCCCCTGCCTTCTCCCAGTTTCCTGGTTGCCTTTCACATACAACACTTCCGTTTGAGAACCTTCAGCATTATTTTGCTTCTGCTGATTGTGGGCTAACAACGCGTAGTGATCTCATCTACTTTGAGCGTATCTTTCCCCCATGTGAGTGTAGTCACTAGATGCTCATATGAAGGCGGTAAAGAGCACAGCAAAATCATAGTTTTGTCTTCATCTTCAATAACGACCTCAATTCTCTGCAAATCACTGACTGTGTGATTGAAGAAATTGATATGTTGTACCAGATCTGCACCTTCCTGCAACTTCAGGCCGTACAGTTTCTGCTTCAGATACAACTTATTTGTCAGAGATTTCGGCATATATCGACCCTCCAATTTCTTCCAGACCTCCACCGGAGACGAGAGATCCATGACGTGATACATAACATCATCCGCCAAACACAACCGAATAAGTGCCGCCGCTTTTGTTTGTAAATCCAACCAAACTTGGTCTTCTAAACCTTGAGGCTTTCTCTCTTCTAATGCTTTCAACATCCCTTGCTGCACTAGCAAATCCTTTACCCTCCGCTGCCATAATCCGAAATTCCCAGTTCCATTGAACCTTTCCACATCGAATTTTGTAATAGAGTTCATCCTTCTAGCAAAAAACTCGCTCTGATACCACTTGTTAGGAAAATAGTTAGGTAAAATAGAGGATCCGCAGGGAAATCAAGAGAGCAGTGAGACAATAAAAGCACACAAGATTTACGAGGTTCGGCAATGTGCCTACGTCCTCGGGAGTGGAACAGCCGTAATCCTCTTATTCACTTGTCTCTCCTCACGGTTGAGACAAAAGACTAGGGTTACAAATATTTATAAGTAAAAACCTAAATTTATCCAAATACAAACATATTTGGATCCTAACCCTATCTAAATTCTAAACATATCCATATTTTAAACCTATCCGGATACAAATCCTATCCGGATACAAATTACAAGATTATCAAATCATAATCCTAACAAAATACAAATTACCCTTGTATCCTACCGCGGGGCGTTTCCCCCGCACTCAACCTATCAAACTGATGCTCCCACAATATGACAGATGTTGTCACGCCACTCCACTCCGTTCCCATATCTGGTAGTTTACTTGTGTATATGAGCCATACACAACAGATTAAACCCACAAGTACGGATCATAAAATTTGAGTCATTATTCATTTTATGGTTGTTAATTTCATGCTGAAGTAGCTGTCATCATTTTAAAGAGATTTACAAATAATTTTTAAATGATGGTATGAAAATTGATGTGGAAAAATATGCCAATAAACAGTGGGAGAGATCAAAATACATAATTTCATTAAACTTAAAAATTAAAATGAAGTATATATATATATATATTATACATTGGTTAGGAGGCAGTTAGTTGCATGATCTCCTTTATATAACATCAATGATTTATCCATCAATTCATGCACATGTACTTTTAATCTTCTACTTTTTTTTTTCCATTCTTTGACCTCTGCAAGACATGAATCCATATAAAAACAATAAACAAATGCAATATTCAGTACAAAAATTGGTTTGATGCTTTGGGAAATGTTTGATTCTGTCTAGGGATTCAAAGATGTGAGTTGGAATTGGCCTCCTTGTCTTTGTATTTTCTAAGCATAAGATACCATGTATCTCATTTTCTAACGTTTGCATTAAAGTATTAAACTAATCTACACAAGGCTCAAGATATTGACAAGAAAAAGATAATTTTTCTATTTTACTTTGTTTTGGTTATTATATGTACACACAATTAGACATGGCCACGGTTCAGGAACCGCCGGTTCCGGTTCAAAGAAACCTTGAACCGGAATCGAACCTCCTAGGCAAGGTTCTTGGCGGTTCGGTTCCGGTTCGGGCGGTTTGGTTCAACGGTTCCGGTTTGATCGGTTCATACGGTTCGGTTTTTTTAAACTAAATAATTCAATAATTCAAATTAATTAACACAAAAAAATACAAGAATTAATTTAATACTAATATAAGATAGTAGGTTAAGTTAGTAGGTATACTGGTATACCCAAAGTTTCAATGTTTTATTTATTTTGTTGTTATTATTTTTTTAATGTTCATGTATGTTATTTGTTTTTTTCTTTAGGAATTGTTTTTTTATTTTTTTATTTTTTTCCTTTTTTTCTTTTTGATTTCTAGTATACTTATATAAGTTGCATAGTTTACAAATTGAAAATCTTGGGAGTTTTATCTATATATTGGAATATATATATATATATATATATCTTTAAATGATCAACAAAAATCGAGCAAATTGATATATATACACATATATATTCATGTTTATTTTATTTTATTTATTTATATAATTTTTTTAATGATTCAAATGTTTTTACATGAGAGCATTTTTACTCAAGTATATTTTCATTTATATAAAATAAATATAATTTAATATGAACTACGTTAATTTTGTAAGTTTCAAAACGGAAGATATATAAAGTCTAGTCTTTGTTTTTTATATTAAATTATAAAAATAATATGGAATTCTACTAAAGAATTGAATATTTAAGTACTTCTCGTTAATTAAATTATTTTAATAAATTCATATTTAATTTGTAACTAATAATTTGTGGCATAATCAATTAATTATAACTTATCCTCTTGCATGAGTAACAAAGTTTCGCATGGCACAGTACATATAAGTTGGACGAATGTCACAAATCAGACTTAATCGGCTAATCAAGTATTCAGAATCAGACCTAATCAATAATCAATTTGGTTAATATCTTTAATTAATTATTTAAAATATCTTTAAATATGCAATTACTTAATTAATTACTAATTAATGATATTAACAAAATAAAAATCTAATCATAAATGACATTATTTATATAGTATGACATTATTCATATTATATTTATATAATATAATATGAACTTTTGTTTTGAACCTTTGGTTGAACCGTATGTGGAACTGCCGGTTGAACCGCATATGGAACCGTATATGGAACCGCCGATTGGAACCGCCGGTTGAACCGCCGGTTTCACGGTTTTTAAATTTTGAAACCGGAACCGAACCTTATATGAAGGTTCCGGTTCCGGTTTTAGGACGGTTACGGTTTTTTCGGTTCCGGTTCCGGTTTTTGGCGGTTCGGTTCCGGTTCGGTTCCACGGTTTCGGTTCAAAATGGCCACGTCTACACACAATTGTTTCCTCTCCCTTTGTCTCCTATTTGTTCTCTAATAATTATATATATAATCAATTATTTAAGTTACTAATACTCATTCAAGGGAATAAAATTAAATATTAATAATCATTCAAATTATTATCTATAAAGTTGTTTAGCACAAATACTTTAACGTTGATGATTTTTTTACAAAGATAATAAAATTTCATCTAAATTATAAAAATATTGATAAAACATCTCTTCTTCAAACAATAATTCAAAAATTAAATGTTAAACACAAAAACAAAAGAAAAATTGTATGTTTGTTTATATACCCGTAAAACATGTTTATAAATGTCTATAGGAACACATAACTTGAAATTTTTATAAAATACAAGTTTATCTCTATGGTTATATAGTATATATATATATATATGCATGCTTTCAAAATGGATGAATAAAAGTGAGTGGTGGTAATTAAGGGCAAGTGTTAGTTCAAGTGATTGAGATTTGAATTATTTAAATAAATAATTTTAAGTTTAAATTTAATATTATAGTAATAAAAATATATTTTATTTATTGTTGTGTATACTTGGAGTACCAGAGTTTAGGCTTATTTATAAACAAATATGCAATTAAGCTATAAAATATATGATCTAATATCTCAAAAAACAGATAGAAATTTTTTAAAAATATTATGTCATGTCACAAATTTTTATGTATTAAAAAACTAGTTGGGAAGGTCTATTACTTTATAAATCAAGCTTGTCTATTCTCACTTGGAGGGTCAATGATTAAAAAAAAAAAATGGTGGTGTTTTAGATTTTCTTTATTTTGTCAATTGAGTTGTTTAAAAGAAATATAGGAAAACCCAACAATTACTTGGCGGAGTACATAAGAAATCATGGTTTTCAGAGGGGTATAATAACAATTAATGATTATGAACAAAGTTATCAACGTCTTGATAATTTTATCAAGATAATTTTATCAAGGAATCACACTGCTAAGTAAAAAAAATAAATATAAAATCAATTGGCACTAGGTCCTTGCGTAAGATATTCGTGAGAAATAAAAACATATATTTATGAAAAAAATAAATGTCAATGATTTATTAGTCTATTGACATCAAATTTTTTGCGTAAGAACATAAGATGATGTCCTACTGAGAAGACATATTCAAATCTTAACTTAATTTTACAATCAGAAGTTATAAATACAATATAAAAATAGCTTCATGATTATGCATATCTCTACCATATGATTTGTTTATATTTAATAAAAAAAAAAAATAGAAGACAAATAAAAATATTTGTAGCTAGTGAGGGACAGGAGTGAGATAAGGGAGCAGGTGGATTAACAGAAGAAGGCCAAACACAATCCAACATGAAAAGTGATGGAAGAGAAGCTCATCAAAGAAGAATTAATGGAGAAGGTGAAGGTTTGATAACTTTGATCATTGGAGAAGAGACAAGAAGAAGGCAAGAAATGAAAAGGAAGGTGCATGATGGAGATGAACAAGGAATTAATAGCAATATAAATAGCATGCATTGGGGAGCAGATATAAAGCAATTCAAAGTTTGGTTTGTGGATAGAGAACCACACATGATGGAACATCTTCATCAACATAAATAATAAATTAAGAGTGAGACAGTTGAAGACATGCCATGCAAAGCCATGCAAGTCATGACACTCAACATGTTGGATGTATATATATGTATAGATTATGAGCACATGCCCATCAATGTGCATTTATGCTCGTGGGAAACCAATAATGATGATAAATAAAAAAAAATTAAATATGAAGACACAAATATGCATAAAAAAACCCAAAATCAGTAAGAAACCATGTAAAATGTAAATAATGATTTTATTCAAAAAAAAATAAATATGAACGAACAAATTTATATAAAAAACTAAAAAAAAAAACCTCAATTAAAAAGAAAAGAAGATGATAGCAAGATATTAAAAAAATTTGAGTATAATGATAATAGTTAATGAGTTTGCCAAAATTATTAATCGTAATAAAAATTCTAACATATATATATATATATGCCCTAATCTGATTGGTATTCTAGAATTGTTTTTGAAAGATATACATGGACTGGACTTATAGACATTACATATATCTAATTTGACCTCCCTAAGTCATATAAATCAAGATAACTAGATTCAATAAATTCAATATGGGCCATGATTTAATTTTGTTGTTTTTTATGTACCGTCTGATTGTCTATATACTCTAAATAAATTCATGTTGTGGCACGGAGTCTACACACATTAGCAAAATTTGTGGTGGGCAGGGCTAAGTACTGCCACGAGTTTTTTTAATCATGTCAAATAAAATTCGAATCACAAACTCTACTGATACTTTTGATGAAGATTTAGAAAGAGAAAAATTTTAAAATTATTTAAAAAAATTGATAGAAATTAAATAACGATAGTATTTAAAAAATACTTTTAAAATGTTAATATCTGATTCTTAAATCACAACCTCGTGAGCTAGTTATTCTGATTTTCTTGTGAAGTTTATGTTAATAATATGAACATGTCTTAATTCATATATGAACTTGAATTTTTTAGTATATTAGACATAACGATTTTTTTTTTAAAAAAAAGTGAGGCATAAATTGTGAATAAAGTGCTAGATAATTTCATGCGTGATTACTATAAGCAACAAGATTAGAATCTCACTTGGCATTCTATGTATTTTATTTTTTTAATTTAGATTCATCAAAGTTTATATTTAGCTCCTTTTCTTGATGTTTAGTTTTATTTAAAAGTGAAAAAATAAGTACATATTCTTACATTGGAAGTCATGAACTTTCCAAACTTGATGATGTTATGAAAAATATTAGAAAGAGTCTATATTTATAACTGATGTTCCACTTTCATGTATATAACTGATGTAATTGTCTAAAGATTAAAAAGTAGTTAAAGGTATTTTTGATAGAGTATTTTTCTTTTATTAAAAAATAATTTAATTAATTTAAAATTTAGAAATCACCACCTTATCCTAAACTCTGTTCTTTGGAACGAGAGAGATGAACGTTAATATATGCAAGAAGACAAGAATGCACAAAAACCAATTGACTCTACACTCTAGTCTAGGCAGCACCAAATAAATAAATAAATGTAACTAAAAAATACTTTGAACTAATTAAATAATTAATGTATATTTTGTTTCTTGTTAAAAGAAAGTTGAAAGGAAGACAAACATGCAATGCAAGAATAGTTATACATATATTTATATAAAGTCTGATTGAAAACAAGCAATAAAGCAACATGGACATTGACTATTCTTAAGGACTTTGAAACTCTATCCCTACTATTTTTCTAACAATTTCCACATATTGAGTGTTCCAATGCAAGCTAGTGTAACTTTTTAAATATTTAGGCTTTTCAAATTGATCTCACCTTTATTTACTTCTTGTAAAGGGTACTAGTAACTTTTTAAATGTTTAGGCTTTTCAAATTGATCTCATCTTGACTTAACTACTTCTTGCAAATAGTATCCACAAGACTTTGGTTTTCTTCTAAAGTGATCGATCACAATGATACTACCTTTTTGAGTTTTTATTTTTTATTTTTTTAAATTCTCCCCAAATTAATATGTTTTTCTTAATGGGTATGATTAAAATTGGGAATAATTAATAATAATGAGAAGCCAAATTCGAATTCGGAATAGTCACGTAACTTTTTAATTGATTACGAAAACAAATTTAAATTTCAGCTCACATAAAAAAAATTATATATATATATGTATTATAAAAATTTAGTTTTACATCCATATTGACACAAGGTTTTTACAAATTTATCAAAAAAATGTAAATAAATATTTAGAGTTGAGCTACTATGACTAATATGATGCTTTTTTCTCCAATATTTTTGTATAGATATATGCATAATTTTTTTAAAATTTGTAAATTAAAAATAATATTTAAATTGATAAGTATAATTTGCACCGCAAAAACTCATGCCACTCCAACTAATATACTTTATGAGTTATTTTTTTATACAAAAAAGTGCTTGAAAAAAAATATAATTGTAGAAAAACACCAATGCATATCATTAATCAACAATTGGTACCAGATTTTTTTTAAAAAAAATATTTACTATGTAAATGATCCAAAATTGAATCCCAAATCACATGTAAGATAAAAATATTGGTATTTGTAAACCAAGTGATTGCGCTCCACAATTGTGTACGTCTACCATTACAATGTTTATTTGTAAAGAAAACTTCAATGCATATGTTTAAACCAGAGTTTCTTAACCAAAATAAAATCAAAATAATATTTACGGGGGCGTTCATCTCGGGGGCGTTCATTTCAGGGAAAGTGATGGGAAGTGGGGGGAAGTGGTCTGACTTCCATCACTTCTGGTGTTCATTTGTGCTGAACTGGGGGAAGTGCCATTTCCCCCACTTCCGACTGAAGTGGATTTTGAACTAAGCCCACTTCGGTATTTTTTTTACTGAAGTGGGGAGAAGTGAGACAATCTATAAAAACTAACTTCCTTTCACTTCCAAAATCTTTTTTGAACTCATAGACCTTCATCCAACACCTAAATCTTTCGATTTTATTCTCACTTTCTGACAAATGAACATCAGAAATCCTGGAAGTGTATCACTTCCCCCCACTTCAGGGAAGTGGCACTTCCCCCACTTCCTGACTTCCCCCACTTTCCCTGAAATGAACGCCCCCTGACTGTAAGTGAGGGAAAATCAGGAAGTGAGAGAAGTGTCAGGCGTTAATTTCACTTTAAGTGAGGGGAAGTCAGGAAGTGAGAGAAGTGCCACTTCCCTGAAGTGGGGTGAAGTGATATCACTTCCAGGACTTTTGTATTCATTTGTCAGAAAGTGAGAATAGAACAGAAGGATTTAGGTGTTGGATGAAGTTCTATGAGTTCAAAAAAAAATTTAAAAGTGAAAATAAGTTAGTTTTTATAGATTGACTCACTTCCCCCCACTTCAGTAAAAAAAATACTGAAGTGGGGGGAAGTGCCACTTCCCTCACTTCAGCACAAATGAACACCAGAAGTGGGGGAAGTTAGACCACTTCCCCTCACTTCCTCCCACTTTCCCTGAAATGAACGCCCCCGTCCCTGAAGTGGGGGGAAGTGATATCACTTCTAGGACTTCTGTGTTCATTTGTCGGGAGTTGAGAATAGAACCGAAGGATTTAGGTGTTGGATGAAGTTCTATGAGTTCAAAAAAGACTTTAGATGTGAAAATAAGTTAGTTTTTATAGATTGACTCACTTCCCACCACTTCATTAAAAAAAATACTGAAGTGGGCTTAGTTCAAAATCCACTTCAGTCGGAAGTGGTGGAAGTGTCACTTCCCCCACTTCATCACAAATGAACACAAGAAGTGGGGGAAGTCAGACCACTTCCCCTCACTTCCCCCCACTTTTGCTGAAACGAATGCTTAGATGGGTTTGGGTCAATTGGTATCGGGTCCATTGCGTCGGGCATTCATTACGGAGAAGACCCGGGATCGAAGCTCATGTCCTACATAAGGTGAGTGCACGTGAGTCGGCGTTGAGCCTTGCTCCCCACACGTGCACGTCCCCGGGTCCTGGCTACTGCACTTTCTAAAAAAACATTATTATATTTCAATAAAAAATGGAGGTAGAGGGAGTAGAGGGGGGCAAGTGATAAGAGGTGGAAATCGAATCCAAAGGGATAGGGTTACTTGGAAGGGTAACAAAAGCTGGGTAAACTTGGAATTATTCACGCACACCGACGTGAAAAGCTGTTTCTGACCACCATCATCACCGGCTTTTCCTCAGTGCGCGGGCCCCACTTCCCTTCCCCCTTCCCAACCACGTTGACGGCGATCCCACAAAATGACAAAAAGACCCCTTATCTTAATTTAAACCAATAATTTATATTTTAAATACAAGATCCATAACATTAATTATTTCACACAAATTAAAATAAAATATACTCCCTCTCTTATTTTTTACTTATAATTTTTTTTTATAATCCATATTGATTAAAAAAAAAAAAATTGATTGTTTATATTTTATAAAAAAATTTATTATTTTCTAAAACTACCCTTATTTAAAATCAACTAAGTAGAATATGTAATTTAATATTTAATTAATTATAATTTATTAAAAATTATATAAAAATATTAAATAAAAGCTAAATTTGAAAAAAAAAATATTATTTAATAATGTAAATTTTTTTTATTATGACGTGTAAAAAAGAACAGAGAGAAGTTCTAAAATATAACAAGTAAAAAGAAACATAGAAAATTTTGAAAATATGACAAGTAAAAAAGAACATAATGAATATATTTTATTATCAAACAATTTTAAGAGGTAGAGCAAGCACGAATAGAACCTAATAATTCATTATGCATACTCTTGTAACTATATTATCAATACTGATTCGAAATCTTACCATTTATAGAGTTGTGACGGTGATTGAGATATCAACAAACGTTTTAATTATTGGTATATATTATATATTTGTTTAGGACAAAGTAGTACTTCCATTGGGTTCTTCTCCGGTTAAAAAGAAAAAGAAAAAAAAAAAGTAAATAGTGTAAAGGTTGTGGGCCTGGCTGAAAAATGTCAAACACTAGTATTGTAGGACCTGATTTTTGTAGCAAGCTCGCTGACAAGCAAAGGATGAAAAAAATAATTATAAAGTTCTAGAGAGTCTAGAGACGTGACAGACGAGCTTGGCTTTTGTGTTTCCCCCAACACGTCGTCTATCAAGTTCACTTGATTGGACCTGACCATGTTACTACTGTTACTCAGAAACGCTTGGGCTTGGTTTAGTTATTTGTGAGTTTTGGAGTTTTTTTTTTTTGAGAATGAATAAAGGATTATTATTTTATTAAATTTTGATTTTCGTAAATATTAATGAAAACATTTTTCGTATTCGAATTGAAATTTTCTATAAAATAATAAATTTTTAATAAATAAAGTGATTTTTTCCGCTCACGGGAACAATTGTGAAATTAATATCTGATGTATTAGAACTTATTTTTTGGGTAAAATATAACATAAATATCATAAAAACAATTAATAACAACAAATGAAAAAAATCATTGATATTATTTTTTTTTTTTTTATATGGCAAAAAAGACTAACCCTAAAGAGCGTACACAAGTAAGGAAATTACCATCTCACCCTCTTGAAACTGGAAACGCGATTAGAAATAATCGAACTCGCAACACCCCCAACTATTAACATTATTTCACAAATTTTTTGTATAGATATTTGTTTCTAACTCTATATTTTTGGGAAAGAGGAGCGGGCGAACCCACTAGAAACCCGAGGATGCTGCATGGCCTCGTGGAATAAGTGGGGACGGGATCACAGCCACGTGCACTGAACCACCCGTATACAACCACTATTCACAACTCCCAGAAATGTGCCCTCAGCCGAAAATCGAACTCTCACCACTCGGTGAGAGCTCTATCGATGACCCGTGTACCAATAGACTTGAAGGTCGTTGGCCTAACCCTATATTTTTTACTAAAAAGGTTTTTATCACTAGAACCAACATCTATGCTTTCAGCACAACAATAATAAGCCTTAACCCACCTGTTAATTTATTTACAAAATTTAATTATTTAAATAAATAATTTTAATAATTAAAATAATAAATTATATATCAAAGTTAATATGCATTTCTGTTTATCATAAAGATAGGGGTTGAATAGGGCTTCCTATTCGTCACCGCACTAATTTAAATTGTGTGGCTCCTAAAAAACCAACGGATAAAAAACATACCTATATATATATTCATATAAAAAAATAATCTTAAAATACAACTTAAATTAATACTATAACCAAATAAAAAAATCAAATCTAGTTCCATCCAAAGATTTCCTCCAAAAACAATTCCCAAGGTACAAAATCCCTTTACCCCCCAAAAACTTCATATTCCCAAAAACCCAAAAAAACACTATCAAATAAAAACCACAATGAATAATAAAAATACCAATACATAAAACACTCAACATTAATCATGTAATAACAAACAAAGAAAAGAAAAAATTAAAATTAAAAGATTAAAATGATGTTTAGAAAAGTCTAATTAACAGCGACGTGACACTTGAAGGAGCCTGCCATGTTTTATGTCCAACCAAGTCATGCACCAAATCCCCACACTCTCTATCAATCCCCCTCACTACCCCCCACCCCCCTCTTCTCATGCCATCACGTGATTCCATTCCCCCCCTCTAATAAAACCCACTACCCCTTCTCCCTTATTAACCCTTTTCCTTCTTTCCCTCCTCCTTTCACCAACCCAAACACATTCCATTCCCATTACCCATTCCAAGGACCACATATACCAACCAAAAATATCACTTCTCTTTTATAATAAAACCCCAAAAATAAACACAAACAAAGAAGCTTAACTAACGATTCATTCCCAGAATCCCAGTATTATTGTTACTGTGACTTATTGGACGCCATGCTGAAGCTGTGAGCAAACAAAGGTCCTTCCAACCAAGCTTCAACGTACCATTCTCTTCAACAAGGGTATACCCTTCACAAGGGAACATACCCAATAAAAGGTTAGCCTGAACAGCCGCGTTCCCAGCTAAAGACACACCACGGAACCCAGATTGGCTCAACTTCTCCCGCCAGTTCCCAAACTTAACTTCACCGGTCCGTGCCGGCCCACCCACTGCCAACACGTTCCTAATCTCCCGGGAAAGTACCTGCTGCTCAACCACATGCCGTTCATGGCTATCTTCACCATAACTCGCTCCTAGTGAGTCAAACAACGCCGAGTAATAGTGGATAGCTTCTACGAACCTCGCCAGGAATGGCCCTGCTTGACTTAGATCTTGTTCCACCATTGTCACTACCTTTGGTGCTAACCTGAATAATAATAATAATAATAATAACAACAACAAAAGGTTATTATATATCTAGTTTGAACATAACAAGCAAACAAAAAAAAAAAAAATTTTGAAGATATATAAAGTACTAATAATTAATCATTAAAAAGTTGTTTTTTTTTTTTAAAAAAAAAGAAGAATCATGAGATTTTTCAAACCTTTGGAGAAGCCAAAGCGTGTTGGTGTCAGAACCGGTGACATCATAAAGAGAATGATGAAGCCAGTGAACGGCGACGGCTTCCCGGCGGCTAACGCCGAGACGGTCAGGGTCTAAGTTGCCGACTTTGTCGGCAACGGCGTGGAACTCGAAGGAGAGGCCGAGACTATCGGCAAAGTCAGAAAGGCATTTCCCCGTGGCTTCGAGGGAGTCGAGAGAAGAGCCGAGACCGGTGAGACGAACACGGGGTGGACCGCCGGGACGTGTAGCGAGGATGTTGAAAAGAGCCGGCCATTGAAGACCTTGCATGATGTCGAGATCGATGATGTGCACACGGTCTTCACGTTCGAAGGCTTCTTGAATGGCTTGGTTGGCGGTGAAATGGGAGAACTTGACGAAAGGGCTGATGCCGTTGAAGAGTTGGAAGGCGGAGGCGAGACGGTGGCGCTGGAATGGAGCGAGAGAAGGTGGTAAAGGAGCGTAGATGCCGAGGCAAGAGCTGACGAGACGAGCGGACATGGCTTCGGAGAAGTAGGCGGCGACGCGTTGAGCGGAAGTACCGAATGGAGTGGCGAGTTCGGAGATTTCAAGAAGAAGACGGTTGGCTTCTTCGAGATTATCAGCGGCGACGGCTTCAGCGCATTGGAGAAGAAGAGTGAGGATGTGAAGGCCTTCTTCGTCGCGTTTGCGTTGACGGAGTTCTTCGCGGTGGTGGTCTTTAGGGGGGAGAGTTGGAGGTTGATCGTCGGAAGGGCGAGGTGGTGGGGGAGGAGGAGGAGGAGCAGGGGAGGAAGAGGAAGGGAGGTCGGAACGAGGACGAAGAGGGGAGGAAAGAGAGAGAAGACGGAGTTCGAGAGCGGAAGCGAGAGATGGGTTGCAAGGATGGACGATGTCACGGACGTTTTGGATGAGTTGAGGGATGGAGACGTCGGCGGCGGCGGAGCTGCCGAGAAGGTCGCGAATGAAGGTGTCGATCCAGATGGTGGAGCTTGGAGGGGAGTCGTCTTGAGAAGGTGGAGGAAGGGATGGGAAAGGAGTGGAAGTGGTTGTAGAGTCTAGGTCGGAAGGGAAGAGAGGGAGGCCGGAAAAGCCACAAACTTGAGGAGGTGGTGGAGGAGGAGGAGGTGGGAGAGGGTCAGGAAGACGAGGACGAGTTGGACGAGGAGTATCATGGAGGTCAAGGTCGGAAGCTGGACGCTTGCGAGCCATTGAAGAAGAAGAAGAAGGAAGAGAATGATGATGGTTGTCAAGAAAGAGAAGGTTGAGAAGAGGGTTGGGAGGAGTATTAGTAGGAGGAGGAGGAGGAGGGAAGGGGAAAGGAGGGGAGTCGGAGAAGAGGGCCATTAGAAAAGACAAGAAAGAAGATGAGAAGAAGAAGAGATGGAGGAGAAGAGATGGTAGTGCATTGGGAGAAGGAGAAGGAGAAGGAGAAGGAGGGATGACAACATTGACAAGAGGAAGAGGATGGACTATGGAGTGACAGTGTGGGAGTGTCTGAATGTCTTGGTGCTGGAAGAGAAGAGATACGCGCGGTTCGCTGTTCGAGATTGGGGAAAGCGAATTGGCTTTTCATATACTAGTTGCATTTTTTATTTATTTTATTTTATTTTATTTTATTATTTTTAAATATTTTTATGATGGGGGAGGAAAATGGAGGGTTATGTTTTGGTTTATTTTTGTTGTTATTGTTGTCGTCGTTGGAGTATATGGGTTTTTACTTTTGGGTGGGTGGTTTTTATACTAGAGGGGATTGGAGTGGGTGAGGTGTATTTATGGTGTATGGTTTATTTATTTATGAGTTTTATTTTTTGTTTAATTGTCATACAGATATTATAATTATATATATATATTTTTAGTTCTTCTAATATTTTTAGATACAATTAAATCTTTATATTTTGTCGAATTAGTTCGTTCGAGTTTACTTTAATATTTTTAGGTACAATTAAGTTCTTATAATTTACACTTATTTATTTATATAGCGAGCTAAAATAACCCAACTCGATTAAATATAAAAACTTATTTATACCTAAAAATATTGCAATGACTATTTTATGCCAGATCGCGAGCTAAAATAACCCAATTTACACTTATTTTATTTTTATAAGATAATTTGAAAACAAAAAAAAAGCTCCACTTATTATATTTCCTTGTTATAAGTTGGTGGAAGATTTTTATGCCACAAATTATATGTTTATATACATAATTTAAAAGTTAATTTTTAAATATGATCTAATTAATCTATTTAGACGTAATGTTCTCTATTATTATCATCTTAAATAGACAAGTTAATAGACAAAATGAAAAAGTTATGTCAAATGATCATATGAATTCTAACTATTTTTCTTATTTTTTTGAAATAGTTAAAGTGGACAATTATTATGGGATGGAGAATGTATCCCTTTGGGAAAAAACATACTATTATTTTTAATGTCTATATTAGTAGTCACAATCAAATTTAGTCCTGAATCAACTGTGTGGTGAGAGGTTATGGGCTTATGAGAAGTTTCATAAATCCTCCCCCACCAGATTATTTTTTGAGGGGTGCCGATCTGGCCCTCTTTTATCTTCATCTCAAAGATATTTTTTAAGAAATTAATCAATTAACTATATTAATAGATGTTGCTTTTATTTTAATATATATATATATATGTTATTTTAGTTTTCAAAAAACAAATTAAACTAAATAATTAATTGTTTTTCTTCCGGTTAACTCAAAATAAGACAAAATACTAAAAGTTTTATAAAAGAATATATCTCTTTTGACAAGTTATATATATATATATATATATATATGTGTGTGTGTGTGTGTGCAAGTCTTGGCTTTTTTTTTTAAATATTGTTTTTTTTTAAATTAATTACTAAAATAGGTATTTTTAGAATTATTTACCAAATTAGGCATTTTTAATTTTTTAATATTAAATTTTAAATTTTTTTAATAGTTGTGGGTTCCACTGATTTTTTAATATTAAAATTTTATTTTTTTTAAAAATCGGCAGGTCCCACTAGTTTTTTAATATTAAAATTTATTTTTTTAAAACTGAGATGGGTCCTACTAGTTTTTTTTAAATTAAAAACAATTTTACACTAAAACCCTTATCATTTCATAAAATGTTTTACAACTAGTTTTATTCCCACTTCTACTTTCACTAATCCTAACAAATAAAAATTATGGGTAATATTCGGTTAAAAATTTAAAAGATAAAAATTATTGTGGTTAAAATTTTTTTATATACATTAAATTAAAAATTATCTCCAATAATACATAAAAAAATTAAAAATTATCTCCAATATTTATGGATCTTTCATACAATATCATTAGCAGATTTTCACAAAAAGAGACTTGGGACGGTTTATATAGGCTCCACCCTAACAAATGGATGGTTATGATCAATTTGATCCAATGGCTCTTATGAATGGGGTGGAGTCTTATTCTGCACCAATAATTCAAATTTTCATCAACCCTCCGATAATACTCTCCACCCTACCCTAATAATTACATCTTTTTACTACGAGATAATTTTTTGGGCCTCACCCTAACAAATGGATGGTTATGATGAATTTGATCCCAATAGCTCTCATGGATCGGGGATGAGGTCCACTCTGCACCAATAATTCATCCCATCAACCCTCGATAATACTCTCCACCTACCCTAATAATTACATCTTTGATTATTCTAATATTAGAGATAATTTTTAATTTTTTTATGTATTATCGGAGATAATTTTTAATTTTTTTATGTATAAAAAAATTTTTAACCACAACAAATTTTTATCTTTTTAAATTTTTTTAACCGAATATTACCCATAATTTTTATCTGTTAGGATTAGTGAAAGTAGAAGTGGGAATAAAACTAGTTGTAAAAATTTATATGAAATGATAAGGGTTTTAGTGTAAAATTGTTTTTAATTTAAAAAAAACTAGTAGGACCCATCTCAGTTTTAAAAAAATAAATTTTAATATTAAAAAACTAGTGGGACCTGCCGATTTTTTAAAAAAAATAAAATTTTAATATTAAAAAACCAGTGGAACCCACAACTATTAAAAAAATTTAAAATTTAATATTAAAAAAATAAAAATGCCTAATTTGGTAAATAATTCTAAAAATACCTATTTTAGTAATTAGTTTAAAAAAAAGCAATATTTAAAAAAAAAAGCCGCAAGTCTTCTAATTTGAACTGATTTATTTAAGCAAGTCAAGATTTTACCATTTTAACTAATATTTTTTTGTAAACAATTATTTGTTTTAAAAGTGGATATAGGTAATATTTTTGAAAATTTAAAATTATTAATTTAATTATGAAAAATATTATTAAATTATTAATAAAACCATGACAAACAAAGATAATATAATTTTTATAATTTAATAAATACATTTCTTCAAATTACTTTTTTTTTCCTAAATCATCTACATCAACTCTAAAATTGGAAAGAAATAAAATAGAAACTCTTTTGTTGTAGAGGTGTTTTCAATATGTAAATTCATATAGTTTAGGAGGTGAAAGAAATAATACTTGAAACTTCATTGGTGATTTAATAGTTTTTATTCTTCTAGAGGTTAGTGATTATATATTAGTAAATATATTGCAATAGTAAGTTGTTCGCATATATCACATCATGCTATTTTTCATATAGATTGTTATTTGTTATATATTCAAACCCATATCTTCAACTTTTTTTTTCTTCCCTTCCAATCTAAATATCTCTTCAACTCTCATAATTGTCATTGCTTGTGGAACCCAATATCTTTATCATTCTCTTCTTTTTATTTTTTTTTTAAAAAAAATAAAAATAAATAAAAGTTTAACTAATTTGTCAAATATGTACACGAATAATTATCAACAAAACACTACCTAACGTAAAATACAAAGATATGTTAGTGCGCGTTGGGAGGTGAAAAGTGGGATCATTGGTATTAATTCTATAAAAATACTATATAATACTGTTTTTTAACTATTTTTGTGAGGCAATATTTATTATCTTTGTCAAAAAATAATAAAGACAACTAAATAATTACCATCTTAAAAACACAGTTAAAATGTGAATAAGACCAAATATAATATCCCACTTAATTAAGTAATTATATATATATATAAGAGATTCAAATAAAAGTAGAGATAGTTTTGGATTTGGATGGAGGAGAAATGTAGATGAGTGGTGTACAAGGGATGTGGTTGCAATTGAATTGGACCAGTCTAAGCTTGTCGGATTCGGGTTACACTAACCACCAACATCAACCCTTCACATCACCCTCTGTCTATTCAATTTATGTTTATTTCTCATTAAGGAAATATCATTATTGCTTATAATATCCGGTTTTAAGGTTCAAATTATTGTTCTTATTAATTTTTGAAATTTTATAGCAATAAATTAAAATAAAATAAAATAAAGGCATTGTTGGTTATCAAGATGGGAGTTTATATATGTTTATTTTTATTAAGAAAATATATATTATTTCATGGATAAATATATCTCTAAAACTATTAACATAATTTTTTTTCTATAAAAAGCAACAACCCTGTATTGACACAATTAAATAAGTTAATATAAATTTTAACTTCATGAATAAAAATAATCATTTTTTTAACTAAAAGTTTCTTTTTTTATTTGCCTTAAAATATCATTTAATGCCAATCTTGCAATAAGAGTGCTGGAATTTCATTTTCCTCGTAACTTAAAAATTAAGAATTTGATGTCATCACTTATCCGCATTTATAAAATATATATATATATATATATCATTCAATTATCATCAATATTTTATTTAAATTTTATTCATCCCTATAATAGGAGAACAAGAGTTCATTTTTTTTCTAAGTGAAAGATCGAAAATTTAACTGTCTTCCTTCCATTAAACACAGTAGTTGAGATTTTATGATTGTTTATATTTATAAAAATAATAATAAAACAAATTTTGTTATAATTAGTGATGAATTATAATTGTAAATTTTTTTTTATAAAGTCAGACAAATCATTTATCTCTCTCACTTGTCAAGTGTAGCTTGTTATTAATCTTCTATGGGGAAGGCCATTGAATATCATTAAAGAATTCATGCACATAATTAAAAGTTTTATATGTTTCAACAAACACACAGCCACAATATGTATACTGTATACATACGTGTGTGTGTGTCTATATATATTATATTTATAATTTTCATGAAAAATAATGAAATAAGATGGTAAAAGTAACAGTTTAATCCAAAATAATTTAAGTGGAGAAGCATACCAAAGGATTCCATTGAGGGTAAGTGAGTGAGAGATAAGCCTGAGAAGAAGGTGACATGAGGAACAAAACAATGTCTTAAAATGAAGAGCCATTAAACTTTTTACCTTATCCGCCACCCCCATCACTTGATACCATATTTCATAATATATATTTATCTCATCCTCTTTATATATTTATATTTATATTTAGCTTTTGAATACCTAATCTCAGTTTTAAAACTCATTTGGTGAACTTCTAATTTTAAATGAAATAAATGTTTATTAAATGTGATGGCGAGAAAAATAGCAAAGATTATGTTGATATCTCCAAGAAAACATGATATTGCATTCATGTTTTCAGAAAAACAAAAAAAAAAAAAAGGGAATTATCTATGTTCTCAAATTTGTTCACCTTTCTCAAATTTGTTCACCTTTTTGAATTTTCGTCTTGATTAATGACCCTGCTAAAAATTTTATAAACACTCAAGGGGCATTTATAGTTTACGGTAATGATATATAACTATCTAATAAGATTACTGTAGTAATGAGATCAGAAATGTTATATGGCCATGAATATTGTGATAATTTATGAAAATCATGTTTAATTGGGAATTCATATTACATAGTAATCAATTTGGTATTGTTCCAGATTTCTCAAAATACCCTTGTATCTGCAATTTTGAGCAAGTTTAAATTTAAAGTAAAATAAAATTTCAGATCAAAACAATTAAATTATTTAACGTCAAAGAATAATTTTTGCACAATTTTTCTAAAATTTATATCTATAATTTTGAACAAATGAAAATTACAGTAAAATATTTTTTTTACATGAAAAAAATTAATTATAATAAAAAATTAAAATTTTGAAGTTTAAGATATTCTCAAAATAATTAAATTTTGTTTATCCACCGAGTAAAGTATGTAGTCATTGAATTTTTTTTTTTTTAAACAAAAGACATATTTATCAAAAAAAAAAATCATATCACCACCCACTTAGTAATCCAACATAACAACCTGATTTAGTCGTAATCAGATTATCAAATTTCATGGTAATATTCCAAGGTTGGTAATCACATATAACCATCAATATTATCACCGTCATTAATTTAAACGTGGTAATCTTTTCAGACTACCACATAACAAGCGGTAATGTGAAAACATTATCGCGAACCAAACAACACCTTAGGTGTTACATTTTTTTGGATTTTTTTTTTTTTAATTGAGTTAAAATTTTTCAAGGAGTAATATAAATTTCACATCATTTCCATCTCTATTTTGTCGCATATATACATGGAATAAAATCTAAATTATATAGAATGAACATGAAATAATAAAAGACATTCATGAATATCTCATCTCAAAGGTGTTCAATTCTACGCTAATGAACTCATATTCTGTTATTTTTATCATCCTAATATAATTAGAACTTCCCTGATGAAAATTTACATTTCATCATATTATTATTTTAAAATACT
This sequence comes from Dioscorea cayenensis subsp. rotundata, assembly GCF_009730915.1. Classification (NCBI taxonomy): domain Eukaryota; kingdom Viridiplantae; phylum Streptophyta; class Magnoliopsida; order Dioscoreales; family Dioscoreaceae; genus Dioscorea; species Dioscorea cayenensis. The sequence continues at coordinate 2,992,747 of NC_052479.1, forward strand.
TTATATATTAAATGGTAATATTATAATGAAGCATCCCACACCTACAAATGCACATAATTATAAAATAACACATCTTCTCTTAACACCATTAAACACCATTATATGTTTATAACACAAGCAAACCGCTCATTTATATTCAAAAAGTGCTAATTCTAATTTAACTTGAGCATCCAAACAAAAGCTAACCTGGTTATTTGAATATATCATTATTTTCACAATAATTTTAAAAATACAATTTTTAAAAATATAAAGCATACATCCTTGTCTCCATAATATATGTGATTCTAATTTTTATTTTTAAATAAAAAATATACATTGGAAATAAATAAATAAAAGTTTGTCATATTTGTGGAGTCCAAAGTCCAAACCAAATGTGATGGAACTGACACATCTTAAACAATAAATATGATTCTATGCATGTGAAATGAGGAGAAGCTTTTCAAACATTGATGTACCAACAACACTGTTTCATGACTTTAGGGAAACAATTACAATGTTTAAGTCATTCCACAACCTTCCATGTTCTGCCTCTGACAAAAAAACCACCAAATTTTGGAAACTAGGGTTAGGGCTCCACTCTCTTCTTCTTCTTCTTCTTCTTCTTCTTCTTCTTCTTCATCATTATCAATTTATGGGCACATTAATCACAATAACTTTTATTTTAGATTTGCATTTTTTATGCTAGCCCACAGAGTCCATGGTTCGAGTTTTGTTTTGTTTTGTTTTTATTTATTAAACTTCAAAAAGTTGAGCTATTTTGTGTTTAGGGGTTTTAATTTTAATGTGATTAATAGGCAAATTATCTTGCTCTCCATAAAGTTTTTTACAATTTTAAAGATTTTAAAACAATATTTCTATATAAACATACAATGAAATCTCTGATATTATGTTTAAATAATTTATTACAATAGAAACGGTTGGCATATAATTTTGATTTTGAAAAATCACATAATTATTTATTACGCAAACAAATAAATGCCATTAAATTATTTTAATTCTTAATATCATATTTGATATAAATACAAATTTAAGTATAATAAAAAATATTTAAATTTAATCCAGATTATACATCATTTTAATGTTATGTAATATGTATGGATTATTATGGTTGTTGTTTGAAAATTTTTTATATGTGAAAAATAATTTATTTATTGATAACAATATTTCCTTTAAAAAAACTTAATATTGGTATAAATATGTTTGTTATGAAATACATATTTTTTACGGAAGCAATTTCAGAATAAAAAATTATAGTTGATACAAGCATTTGTCAAAAATATAAATCAGGCACTTATTTTTTTTAAGTTAATGTAAAGAAGCCTTTCTTCTCAGATATTTTTATTTTATTATTATCAGGGCATTGATATTAATTTATTTATTTTACTTATGAGTTGCCAATAATGAAATGTGAGCTTTTAATTAGTTTAATAGGCCAAGCCCTTATTTTCATAAATTCATCTAATCAGGTCTTTCTTCTCAAATATTTTATTTTATATTTTCTTCCTATCATTGACATTAATATAAGTTCTTCATAGTCCATGAATAAAATTGATAATAGAACCATACAAAGAAATTAATTATTATGCCAATTTGCTTGAGTAAATGTAAACCTAGAATTTACTTCTAGCTAAGGATATTTAATTATTTCTTTTGATTTTTCAAATATAAAAAAAAAATCACATTCATGTCTTAAAAGTCATATAAATTTAATGATTTTGACATTTATGTCTACTGTGAGAGCTAATATGGATCAACCATACAAGTATACAACATAGTTATACAAATTTATGATAGATAATCTAAAATAATAAACATACCTTAATTTTTAAAGTATAAAACCAACAACCTTAATCTCTAAAAACTTAAGAAAGATAAATTAAGATTTAAGACTACTTTCCAACAAAAAGAATCTACCTAAAATTCAGAAATGATGAATTAAGAGTACTTTTCAACTAAAACTCTCCCTAAGAAATAAGAATATGTTAAAATATACTACTAGTCCACATTAGAACTTAGAAGAGAAAAAAATAAATAAAGGAAAAAAAAGGAAAAGAAAAGATAAGTTCCAAACCTTTTAGAAACTAATGGTGGGGATCTCAATGACCATAAAGAACCAATAAGATGAGTGCTAACAGTGCTAGTGCTAGTCCTTTTTTATCTGCAACAAAGATTGCAAGGTTTCTCTTAAAGCCTTTTCAATGTAGCCTTTCATGAAATGCTTGCTAATTGATTACCCTTTTCCTCCAGGGAACATAATGAGTGTCTCCTTTCCAAAGATATGCTTACTATTAAGTGTTTCTCAATGGAATCTATTCTTCCAAACTTGTATGCCTTTTCTTTTTATTTTTTATTTTATATTGTTTAACCTCTATTTTATTTTATTATTTATAGCATGGTCAATTTTTTGGAATGATTATGATATTGTCACTCTCATTTTTTCATTAGCTGATGCAGTTAACACTAGAAAAATTATTTGGAATATATATATTTATATTTTTTTAATTTAAGTTAATATGGTAGTGTAGCATGCAGTGACTCATGCCACATGATAAATGATTCTAATAATTTTTTTTTGAATTTTGACCGATTAAAAGTAGATATTTTTTATGAGTATTTTTTTATATACATAAATATTCGAACTTAAAATCACTAGCTTAAATTATCCAAATCTCTACTACTTGTACCAACTTTTTTTTAGTGATTTTGGTGATTTTAATAATATCCTCATGTTGACTTGAATTTATAATTTTAATTGAACCATAGATTTTGAGAAATATGGATAATTATTTCATGTTTTGTTTTATTTTTTTAGTTATTATATTTATAGACCGTAGAATTTATAACAATAGGTTATAAATAATAATAAATATGTTCACAAAATTAGGCAAAATTTTTTTCTTTAACATCAAAACTCTTTTCTCATTTACTTATCCTTGTATATATATATATATATATATATATATGGGCATTATTTTTTGTAACTGTTCACAGAACACAAAAAAGTAAGAGAGAGAGAGAGAGAGAGAGAGAGAATGAAGGTAAGATAGAGTGAGGGCGTAAAGAGAGGAAAAATAGTGTTAGGGTTGGGGTTTAGTATAGCTGTATGAATTTTTTTGGAAGATGGAGAATGGGAGAGAAAGTGAACTGTGTAGGAAAGGGCCATTAAGTGAGAATCCAATTGCTCTGCATAGGTTCAAAATCTACGCATGTTTCTAGAAGATGTGGTCCTATATATATATATCAAAAGATATTTATTCATTCAAATAAAAAATTATTTTTTTCTATTATTCTCAATATATATAATCTTATTCTTTGCACTAAAATGATCCTAGAATTCATGCTAAACTAACATGGATGATAAAACCAACATCTCATCCTTACCTATTAATACTTTATTTATGTTCATTTGATCTTATTTTTCTATAATTTGTAATTTATAAAGAGCATTTGTATTTCCCCTATAGATCTAGGCCTTAACAAATCATTTTTATGTTCTTTAGTTATGTCATTTGATAATAAACGAATAATCATACATGAGTTATAAGATGAAGAAAATTATTGTCCACAATAATTCAAAAGTTTTTTTTAAAAAAAGTGGTACAAATTAAATTCATATTACAGTGCCAGCAATCATAAGAAGATCATGAAAACCCTAAACATAGCATGAGTGGAAACCCTAACATGACCTTGGTCAGTGTCAGTCAGTATCATGAATAGTAAACCCTAATCAAAACACGCTTCTCAAAATAAATAAATAATTAATTAATTAATTAAAATGAATATATATTGAAACTCTAGCTAGATCTGAGTGTCGTCTCTGAAATGGCGAACTGTTCATTGGTCTTCGCCCACGTGGTCGCTCACGTCCCGACGTGCATGGCTACGCATGCCATGAGTTCACGTAGCGTTTGGACCAACCCTTGAGGCTCTCACCACCTTTCTTCATTTCTCCTTGTCCTTTTTCTCCTTTTATTTATTTATTTATTTTATTTTAGTTTTCACCATGTTCGCTATTCCAATCTCTAGTCTTCTTGGATGGTTTATGTTTGGCTTTCATGTATCACTGCACCTGCTCCATGTGACCATGTTTCTAGCTTCTGTCACTTTGACAATTTATTCATATAATATGAACTAATTGCTTAATTGCACACCCCTATGTAATTAAGTGGCGAATTGCTGATATATTCTAATAAAAAAAAATTCATATTTATTTATATACATGATTATGATTAAAAATTATCACAAACATCGACGGTTTATTCCTAAATAAAGTGAGAACAATAAATGATAGTTTATTTTTTTTTAAAAAAATTATTGACTTTTATTTGAAGTTATACATAAATAACAATATTTATACAAGTACACAAGAAAATATTGAATTTTATAGGTATAATATCCGAATTGGTTTATCTAATTTTCTCTCTATTCCCTTTTGGTCCCTCTCTACTCAAAAATGTTCTCAAATACTCTCTCTACTCTTGAAAATGATTCTACTTAGTCTCTTCTAAAATATGCCTACTATAGGCTGTATTTTCAAGACTATAGAGACTAGCACTATAAGAAAAACAGGAATTTGGCACGATCTATTTGGCACAGTTTTGACTCCGTGCCAAATTTGTCACGGAAATTGGCATGAAATAAAATTTAGTGACAATGTTGTCACGGAATTTGGCACGATTACTAAATCGTGACAATTTTGTCACGATATTTAGCACCATTTATATTTTCGTGTAAAATTTAGATAAAAAACCGTGACAAAAACCATGACAAACACATTTGTCACGATTTTTGGCACGGACAATCCTAAACAGTCCCAAAACCATAACAATGGAGTCCATGTCTTTTGGCACGGTTTTTGGCACGGTCAACCCTAAACCGTGCCAAAAAACCATGACAAACACATCATACATTTATTTGTCACAGTTTTTGGCACAGTCAAGCTTAAACCGTGCCAAAAACCGTGACAATGGAGTCCATAATATTTGGCACGGTTTTTGGCACAGTTTAGTTTTGACCGTGACAAACACATCATCCCTTTCTTTGTCACGGATTTTGGCACGGCCAACCCTAAACCGTGACAAAAACCTTGACAATGGAGTCCATAGTATTTGGCACGGTTTTCATAGTTTGGCTACATCGTAGCCTTAGAAAAATGGTATTTAGAACATGATAATTGCAAAACTCGATATATTAACAAGGTTCATAACCAAATAATCAAAGAATAACTAAAAACTAAAGGTAATCCACTTTAAGCCAACCGGTTTCTTCCCCTCTGGAAAATCAACAAGATCCCAATTGTTGTTTCGTTGGATCGACTTGATTTCTTGTTCATGCCTTGTTTCTTTCTCACATATGTACATCTGGGAATTGCTTTATTCTATACTTTTATTTTAATGGTGAGACATGAGAATTAAATTAAGGTTGCTTGGTTGATGTTTCTTAGTTTCTCTACTAACTTGTTTTGATTCTTTGTTCATGCTTTGTCTCTTTCTTATATATTTAGAGAGAGAACTTTTCTCTCTTTGATTGCCAAATGGATAGTTACATAGCTGGTTGGTAGTTTATTATCATCCACTTATAAACCATACATGCATATTTATGACAACATTAACAAGGACTTTAGTTTATATATGTATCAATATGTGCATCTTATAAGTTATATGTAACATTAATGATAGTTTCTATATACAAAGTATGTACTATGTCCAATAATGGATTTCTATAGTTCATATCTTTGCTTAATTTCCATATATAAAGCTCATGTTTCAGCTAGTTTTACTGAATGATATATTTTATTACTCCATGAGTGAAGAGAACATGTATATCATTAGCTTTTTTTATCATTACCTTTATCATCTACTAGACAAAGATTCATATTTATATACTTTAGCATACAGTATTCATATAAACAAACATTTCCACAAATCATACAAGAGAGTTAATTACATGTATTTTTTTAACATACAATAATAATTATTTTGATTTCTTTTTAATTTCTAATATGGATTGAAACAAGATGGATACTATGGAGTCAGGATCAACACCATCAAATGAAGTACAATTTGATTCTACAAGTAAAATATTCGACAAAAAAAGACATTTGATAGGAACGCAAGTGTACCCACTGATCAAGTAGTAATAGCGTGCACAAAGGTAGGCATCGATACACAGGGAAAAATGAAAGTACTAGTATTAGCCCTAATTCCAAAATCTAGCCTAAAGAAAAGTTGTGATGTGTGTGAATAAACTAAGAAGCAAGAGAAAAGAAAAAAAGAATGCGGAAATAAAATCAATCGAGAAACAAGGGGAGAAATGCATGTCCGTGTATAGTATCCCCCTAGGGTTTGTTAAGTTCAAGACTTATGTAAGTATGCAATTCTATTTAAACTGAGAGAAATCATAAATTATATTAAACCCTCTTGCAAGGGTGAATAGTAACTAATTTAGTACAGTGCTAATACAGACAACCAACAATCACATTACACTCTATGAAATCTTAATGTGAACTAACAAGAATTTCTGAAATAGATAGTCCTTCTTGAGAAGAGATTATCCCTAATCCCATACAGAATGAAAATGCGATTTCTCTAAAATCTATTCTCTATTATTGCAAAGAGCATGAAAATTTTTTGTTAATCCACTTGAGAGGATTGAGGGAGGAGAACTCTTGACTCCAAAGTACCCCATTACTAGGCTTACTCACAATTCCCTCCAATCGTGGCATGTCCATGCTAGGTGAGTATATCTACTTATCATAAAGCACATCATACATGAGAACTATGGCTTTTGCCTCATTAGCAATCAAGCCATACAAAACACATAATTTGATTCAAATAATATGGATTGCAATAAAGAAACAACTAAAGCATTAAGATCCATAACTAACCCCAGCATAAAGTGACTTCTCATAACGGCTAGATGAGGCACTATGGATAGCAAATGCAACCCCAGCATTGCGGGCATCTCACCCTTAATTCATGGTCTTGTGACATTCTTCTTGAACCACCAATGCATAGGCACGGTTCAGAGGAGGCAAAGGATCTTAAGCTATGAGATTGGAACGATAGGTCCCACATAAGTCATCATCCAAACCAAGCAAGAACTAATAAATACAGCCTTCTTTTTGCTCTTAGCTTAAATCCACGACCCAATTACATGTGCGCTTACCACATGTGCATCCTCGTGCATTGACGTATGTTGAAAGCTCATCCCAAATCTTCTTCAAGCACCCATAATTACAACACTCTAGCCATTCTTCTCACATCGCGCCAAATCCAAAGTCAATTGTTGTATCCAAGGTCCATTGCTAATGGAAAACCGTTGGTGAAGATCATCCCAAAGTTCCTTCACCGTATCATAGTAGGTGATTGTAGATCATAGCATAGGCTCGATAGATTATATGACCCACTCAATGATCATGGAATCAACACTCCACCAATCTCTATCTCGCTTGTAAGATCATCAGGTTTTGTCACTAATCCATCCAAGAAACCAAGTTTATACTTTGCACGAAAGGCATTACGCATACTATTTTCCCATTCTTGATAATTGTCTCCTGTCAAAACCACTGGATACAAATTCATCCCAGGATGATTAGAAGGATGTAGATAATTAGGAGAAGTAAGATCAAGAACCACCGGTTTCTTGCCCTTGTTGCCTCCATTGCTGTCACCCATGGTGTGCACACAGCACCAAGATCAGAAAAAAGAGAAAAAAATGAGCTAGGGTTTTATGTTTAACCTTGCTCTGGTACCATAAAGAAATATTGCTTTAGTACCATAAAGAAAGGTGTTGAATATCTCAATATCTCCTCTCTGTACTTTGGTAATACTTGAATTTGTCTTTACCTTAGTGATGTTGGAGATCCTTGCTCGGAGGTGCAAAATCAGTTTTAGGCACATGATATTCTATATTTATAATAATTATACTTTGTTTATAATAATTACATAATAATTTTACTCTTTTGATAATAATTATGTACCAAATAAAAAACATAAATTTTTTCATGCATAATATTTTCTTACAAAATCTCTACTATTCTTCACTAAAATATGTGAGAATTTGGTACTATAATTTAATTACCCATACACATGATATTCTATATTTATAATAATTATACTTTATTTATAATAATTACATAATAATTTTACTCTATTTATTTATTAAAGAATAAATGAATTATTATTATTATTATTGTTATTATTGTTATTCTATTATTCTATTATTCTATTATTTATTTATTTTTAATTAATTAATTTTTTTATTATTTAATTATTTAATTATTATTATTATTTTCTTTTTTTATATATTTTTGTATTATTTTTATATTATATATATATTTTTATTTGTTTTATCATTATTTGTTTATTATTATTATTATAATTATATGTTTATATATTTTTTTAATAAATATATAATAATAATAGTAATAATAATTTAAGGCTTTTCATTCTTTTGGGAAAGCCATAGTTCTAGTTTCCCAACTTTCTAAAAAATTCTCAGTCTTTACTGCCCACCAAATCTCAAAATTTCCCAACACTAGTTCTAGTCTGCGCCGGGGTTTTGCCTCCATCTTCTTCTCCGCCCACCCACCACCTGCCGACCAACCCAAGAGCCCATTCGACGAGCCTTCAACCTCGGCAACGAGAAAGGAAGCTAGCGCCGAAGCCGACGAGCCTTCAACCTTGGTTGTACCGACTCGCCGCCCCTGTGGCCGTCCGGCGGGGTCTAAGAACAAGCCGAAGCCCCCCATCATCGCAGATAACGTGGTACCAAGGGACGGTGAGGGGCGCTGCCCTGCACGATCAGTAGCCGAGGTCGCTGATGCTCCAGGTACTTATTTTTACCTTCCTTTTGCTATTTTTCTTGTATTTTTTGTCTATTTTTGTTCTTGAATCTGTGCTATGTTTGTTCTTGCGGCCACGAACCGGAACTTCAGGTATGCTGAGAAGTTGCTAGGGCTTGATTCAAAGCTTGCAAAGAGCCTATTGATTCCATTCAGAGAAATCAAGGTATTGATTGGGGTTTTTTTTTTTGGTTTTTGAAGCTTAGGCTGATGATAGGATGAGTCAATTGGTTTTTTGGTTATTTCATTCAGAGAAATCCCTTTTAGATTTTGCTGGTGTTCTGTTCATGGTGTGTATTTTATCCGGAAATGTAGATATACTTTGTTATTCTTTGATTGCGTGATTCTCTACTGAAAGCGAACAATTGTTCTTGCTGGATTTCTTTGTTATGTTGTTTATTTAATCCATAATTTTTGTTGGTTAAAACTGATCCTTGGTTTATGGTGGCTGTGAATCATGGTGTTCTTCCCTCTGTTTCTTGATTAAAAAGTGATGCTATTATTGTTTATAGGATGAAAGTCTAAAGCAAAAAAAGAAAGTCTATGTGGGTCCTTGCGTGTTGCAATTGGATAGATCAGGGCAATTAAATTAGGTCCTCTGCTTGGTCTTTATTCCCCTGCCTTTTTCCCCCTTAATTATTCTTTGATTATTTCTTTTAACATGATGAAAATAATTTTTTTTTTTGGCAAAGTGTGAGCTATATTAGTAAGTTTTGTTGACATAAATTCAGTGCTTAAAAGACCTTGAATTGGATATTGGAAGTGTTATAGCTTTGTGTCTTTTGTTATCTTCAGTTTTCCAGGATTCTATTTGAAGTTTCCTCATTCTATTTCTTTGAGTTAAATGTACTTAAATTCTAGCTGAGTTTATTTTTTATTATTCCTTCATCAATATATCTGTCCAAGACTTGATAAGGTTCAATTATTTCTTGGGTCATTAGATTTAATTCTGATGGTTGATAGCAGAAGTATGACTCCTCAAATGTTAATTTGATGATTTATCAAATAGGATTTGAATATATAAGTTAAAATTGAACTTTGTTTTAACATGAGCTCGTATTCTAGCTTTTCTTGCTTATTGGCTTGTGTTTAACATGTTTTCATAACCATGCTTTTAATGCATATTCTTTCCTCTTTGTTATCATCAATTTTATTCTTCAGCAAACTAAATTAGTATGATCAGTTTCCAAATTTCAAATTGAATTGAACAATAGAACTAGTTAAAGCTAAACCAAATGGTTATTTTCACTTCAAAATAGCTTGCATCATAATTTAATAGAAGCCGATTTTTTTACCAAAGAATGTATCTCGGAGATCTTGCAGTATCTTTGTTGCTCCTAAAAAGCATGCTAACATGTGCATCATGTCCGCACGCATGCATTTTCCCATCCACTTTGCTCTTATGATCCCATTCAACAAGCTCCTGCAGTTACTAATATCCTTGAATTGGATATTAGTAACTTATATATTCGAGTGCTTAAAAATAAGCTATATAGTACATTTAACACATTTTTGGCAAAGTGTGAGAAATTTCATAGTTTAATATGATTAGTTAAAAAGACCTTGAATTGGATATTGGAAGGCCAAATACAAAAATATGAACATTGTGGTGATAAGAGCTTTTGATATGTATTCTATTCTTGGTAACCGAGAAGGTAAAGAAAGGAATAAAAACATGCAAATATGGCACAATAGTCTGTTACCATAGCTAGCTTTTGGTCAAAAAAACATATAAAACTGATTGACACGTGCAAATTGCTGATTTTGGGTATTTCTTTGACGCTTAACTCTCATGGTTGGTGATCCCAATGGTTATTATTTTTGTGTTCATTACTTGAAAGAAGGTGCAAGAACTTGAAGATAAAAAATTGAAAAAAAAGGACTTAATACTTGATTAATGATCACAAGCTTTGAAGATGATGATGATGATGATTTCCTAAAATTATAATTATTGAAATCTGGAACTTGTCACCGAATGATTTTCTAAAGGATGTTGTGAATCATTTAATTACTTGTCTCATACCAAATTAAGAACCTCGGTCATGAACAAATGTAGTCAAACTATTGGTTACTTATGTGAAGATGCTACCGACTATTTGATGGTTTCTTCGGGTTTCATTAAATATGATGCAACCTGGACTTCACGAGTGTAACTAGATGGGTGGGTGTGTGTGTTTGTGTGTGTAGTTAGAAATATCATGTGTACCAACAATGAGTTTTATCATGGAAGACTTTGTCAAATGTAAGCTTTAATTAATATTATTCACCTTGCTACGCAACCATACTGATGACTAAGAGACGTTAGAAAAATTCTGTATACTATTATACATCAGTCTTGCAATAGGAAAGAATATGTCGTTGGTCGCATTTGTAGGAGATTCCATTATGTGCGACATTTCTCAAACTAACAAATGGATAGTGTTGCTTGACAATCAATCCAATAAATGTGCTTATTTTTGAAGAATGAACACTTAGCAGAAATGGCTGCCTGCTTTGCTCTTGCTGCATGAATTATTTCAACTGGTTCTTTATGCTGGTGACTTCTTTATATGGCTTATGTGTGAGTCAGGGCAGGGCCTTGCTTTTTTATTTAACTTATATAAAAGCTAAACTATAATCCTACTGTATTGCAAGTCCTTGATGGAAGCTTTTCAAGTCCTTAGATTTCCCTTCGGTGAGAAGCATCTATTTTATTTTTATGGGAGTTCATCAATGGTTATCTTTATAATTTAATTGTGTTTATATCACTTTATTCTTTGGGAAATCTAAGGTTGCCTTCTGCAAACAATTCGATTCCATGGCAAAGGAAGCTTCTAGTTGTTAATCAAAGTGATAAGGAACTAAAATTATGCATTAGAAGTTTGTAGAATGTGTAGTGTGGCTTAAACTATGATTAATCACTAATGATAGTTTAAGCGATAGATTTTAATTAATAAGATGGGACCGAACAAATTAATGCATAGTAAATTCAATCATATCTCTATCAATCACATATGTTAAAAGTTTATTCGAAAATCATGATTATTATATCCCAGTCTCATTAATTTTAAAATTTTCATTAACTATATTATAGATTTTGAAATTTATATAATATTTAATGTATTTTATTTTATATTTTTAGTTATTAAATCCAGTTCGACCCGTTTGAAACTTGTTAACCTGAATCCGCTTTAATTTTCCTAATATCCAGTTGCAATGCGTTCAGAGCCAAAACCCTAGTTCTCGATCTCCCCCAAATTAGGGTTTCAATTCAAAGAGATGGAGGATGAGGAGATCGAGAAGAAGGTGCTCGCATACTTGAAGAAAAAGTGCTTCTTGCAGACCGAGCTCGCCCTTCAAGAAGAGCTTGGTCGGTTCTCGTCTTCCTTTCACCCCGATGTTGTAATACCCTGAACCTTTACATATCTGTTGGAAAATATATTCAGGGTATTACTACAGTTGCAGTAAGAATTTTCTACAGAGTAATCTTGTTGAGAAACCCCAAGTGGACAGAACAAGGACTTAAGTGTAAAAAGTTTTTAAAAAGATTTTTGGGTTAAAGAGTAATAGAAAAAAAGGATTGATATAAAAATATTTCTGAAAAACCAAGGACTGAAAGGTAAGGCGGTAGGGACCTTTTTGAAATATTGTGTTATACTTCAGGGACCATTTGATAGTTTCCAAGGACCTTTTGAGAATACTATTTCATAATTCAGGGACCATTTGTGAGTTTTGCAGGGACTGACTTGTAAGAAGTTAAGTTTTGAGGGACTAAATGTAAATTTTTGGCTGAAAACTTCATTGGGAGAAAAAAATCTAGACTCTTGAGTGTTCATCTTCTTCATCTCCTTCTCATTCTTTCCCCGCTACGATGAAACCGTGAGTTAAAATGGGAGTGATGGAGCTTTTGTCATGATGGAGGAGAATAGGATGAAGTATTGTTTGGTAAGTATTGTGATGATTTATTTATTGCGTATACTTGAATGTATGTGTGTGTGTATTTGGTGGATTTGATGAAGAAAAAAATGATTTATTTGGGTTGAAAAAGCATGTTTAATTATCGTAGATGATGAGTGTATTTGAAATTGTTTTGGAAAAACCTCAGATTCGAGTTGAAAAATCGCTTGAAATGGAGATGAGGGTCTGGAATTCATCAGTAGCATTCTCGTAGCATCGAGATTAGGGTTTGGTTTGATTAATTAAGTTGATGATGATGATGATTAAGGTGTTAATGAAGATGGTTGAATTGATTTGTTGGGTTTAACCAAATTGATTTGGTTGGATCAAACCAAGTTGAAATCGATTTTGGTTGAGTTGAATTGATTTGGTTAAGTTGGGCTTGATCAAATCAAGTTGAGATGGTTTGGGTTTGGGTTCAGTTGATTTGGGCTAAGGGTTTTGGGGCTGAACCAAGTTGGTTCAATGGATTTTTGAATAAGAATTGAGTTGGTTCAGTCTGGTTCAGTTTGATTGAGTTTGGTTCAGTGCAATTAAGCTTGGTTCAGTGCAATTGAGCTTGGTTCAATGGAATTGAGATTGGTTCGATTGGTTTAACGCGTGTTTAGTCTAAATTGAGTTGGTTTAAGTGCAATTGAAAGTTCAGTTGGATAATGCAAGGTCGGGTTTTTAACCGATTGGAGTGAGTGGGCCCAATAGAGTCTATTGTTGTTTATTGTATTTTATTTTTGGGTTTAAATATATTATTTATTTTTTTATTATATTATTCCATAGGGTGTTGTTCGATCTTGGGAGGAGTTCCAGGTCTAGCAAGGAACCCAAGGACACCGAGTGAGTTGGTAGTGGCTATTATTTTTAAATAATTGATTAATTATTATTATTTTGAAATAATTATTTAATGGCTAGTATTTTGAAAAATAATTGTTTAAGTATTTCTTTTTATCATGTTTAATTAGCGTATAATGTTGAGGTATACATGATATTTACTTCTTTGTTGATGTTCCCGACAATCGTATTGATACATCGGGTTTTCAGTATAATTATACGTATTTATGAATAGTGAAAAATACATGTATATGTGATTTAATTATTCAATTCATGTATTTATTTCTATGGTTATATATGCTTTTTGATTTGGAATGATTTGTGAAATCATGTGAGCATTTTAAAAATGTTTTACCAACAATATTTGTGGAATTGGTTTTCATTCCCGGAATAGAGCAGTATCATGAATCTGGATTTTACTGGTTTTATGCATTGTTATACTTTTGACATCGGGCTTTGTGGAAATGATGTTTATTTTCGTGATGTGAATGCTTGTCCCTGGATAAGGACCATGTGATGTGATTTATACTGATTAGTATTATCGCTACATTTACATGTTGGTTTGGATGGTGACGCGGGCTAAGGGCCCCGACTCATCGCGAGAGTGGGTTCCCACGGGCCGCCTTTTAGAGGTGGCGTGGTGGACCTGAGTGTTGATTTGTCCAGATCAGGTGGGAGCGTAGAGCCCTGATTGGATTATACATCGGGATCCTAGAGTCACCACATGGGACCGATGGGCCAACGTCAAGGTTATGAAGACCTTGGCGGCTCCCAACCTAGTCGCGACGGCGGCTAAGTGGGGGAGAGTTTTCCAGGCAGTGGAATTGAGAATGGATTTTTATATTACTTGTTATTTTGGGTTGTGATGAGGGGGCGAAGCCCAGCTGTCGCTCTTAGGGAGGTCTCTCACAACAATTTGGATTTTCTTAGAAAATTGATTTGATATTGATTTGTGATGAATTTATGTTTCAAAAAGTTCTTTAAAAAAATGTATTTTGCTAGAATTCTAGTATTTTTGGAAAAAGTTGGAAAATTATTTAAGCAGTTGGTATTTATATACTTTATATACACTGTATTTTAGTATTTGAAATTATTAAGCCACTACCGACCAACTGAATGTGCTGTAGCTGCAGGAGCATGACCCTAGATCGCTCGATCGAGTATAGAGCTAGTCGTGGGTTGAGTCCAGGACTGCAGTGGGTCCCTCATTTCTTTCTTTCTTGTTATTGGTGTCATGATCTTGTAGCGGTTGTACCCTGCAAATTAGAGTAATTATATTTATTAGTATTTATGTATTTGAACCCTCGTACTTGGTGAAAAAAATTGTAAATTGTGATTTGTAGAGTCGCTTTTTGTTTAAAACAGGTGTCGGGCTTTCAGATTAAAAGGGAATTTTAACTGATGGGTGCCACATTTACCTCGGTAGAAGGGGTGGGTGTGACAGATGTCCCCAGGTTTGAATCATTCCAAACTCCATTTATTTTTTTCTGGAATTTTCTTTTCTTTGTTTCACTATGTATGCTAAGCGTTTGTAGTGCACATTGATTACAAAGATAACTTCTTTCCAATCAATCAGTTTGTTTTTTGACTTTCAGTTTTACACTTAATCGAGTAGATAGTTGTATGTTTTCCAGTGCTGATTTAATAATGCATGTTACTGAGTGGTTTATATGGTCAAAGTGTTTTAGAATTACTGTTGAAAATATAAATTGCAATTGTAATTATGAGTTTATGCCATGTGAATTTTAATTTGATTTTCTTGATTGTGGAATGTCATCTAGCAGGCCAGAGAGTGGTGCGCTTCGATATCATGATGGTTATAGCAAGCTAAGATCTTGGGCGTACAGTTCTTTGGATTTGTATAAGGTAACTCGTGCCAAATTCTTCAATTTTATATTTGTGAATTATGGATGAGTTGGGTTGCTGACGTGAATGGTGTCATCATGGAATTGTATGTTCTTATCTATGTGATTTCACACCTAATTCTGATTCCTGCAGCACGAGCTTCTTCGTGTGCTCTATCCGGTATTTATACATTGCTTCATGGATCTTGTAGCTGCAGGATATATGCAGGAAGGTATACTCTAATTGTTGCCTTTTAGTTGGGGCTCTATTCATATGTAATGTTATTGCTATCGTGCATCTATTAACCTGAGCTACTTTGTGCTTCTATTTTCTCCTAGCTCGGACTTTCTTCCATACCTTCCGTGAGGACCATGATCTAATGCATTTACGTGATCTTCAAAAATTGGAAGGTGTTCTGTCACCCCAACACCTTGAGGTTAGGGTTCAACCCCTCATCCTTGGTAGTTTTCTGCTTGTATAAGTTATCTAAAGTACAAGATATTGCATTGTAGGAGATGGAACTTGCTCGTTCTTTGAGGCAGAGCAAAGTCAACATAAAATTATGTGAGGTACTAGCTTGTTCAAAATCTTCCAGTTTATTTTCAATCAAGATGTTTATAGAAATGCTTGCTTATTATTGTCGCAATTCAGTTTGCCTCACTATTTCATTTGTCTGTTTGAAAGAATAAAGTAGCAAGCTTTTAATTTGCAATGATGAACACTAAATGATATTTTAAGTCCTTTGATTTCTGTATGCTGGGTTATTGTCCGATTCCACACTCATGTTTGCATATTAGAAGATTGACTCACTCTTCCACTTATATCTTTATTTGTCTAACTCCTTAATTGAAGAACAAGATAACTTATTCTTTCATTCTTTCCATAAATTATGATGATTAATCTGACAATGTTTCTATGGTTATACAAAAGTAGTTTATCTGTTATTTTTAAATAAAGCTTAAGAAAGCTGGCACACACATAGGGTTCTGACACAAATTCTTCATGATCCCATGTTTTGTTAATGACCTGTCTCCATGAAGATTTAAGTATGTAGCCGTTCAAAACACATTTGAGGTTTTGGTTAACATTTTTTACCCTTGATTTATTCATCTAGTGGCAAGTTTGTGCTAGTTTAAGGCAAGAGAATTAGGATCAATGATCCATCAAGTCCAGTTGGTTTTAGGCTTGACCCGAAATACATCTTGTTGAGTTCAATGTGCTTATATTGGTGCTGGCCAAAGTTTAATGTTGTATTCGAATCTTGCCAGCAATCAAGTATCTAACTCTTCAAAATTGTTGTCATTTTATACCTTCTTAAATTACTTTGTTTAGGTGATAAAATAATTAAAAATTATTAGATAGCTCAAATATGCTGGTAAAAGAGCTTGTATTAATTGTTCAAGAATTAGACATTACATAGGATTATAGAATTGCCTCTCTAAGTTAATTCTGTTACTTCTATGAACTTAGAATCAAACCCCTTTTGCTTTGATTATCTTTGAAACTGGCCTTTTCATAGAATGAAATCATTGAATAATTGAGTGCACCACATCCAAACTGTTTTTTATGCTTGTTTGTCTTTTTATGTAACTTCTCCCACCAAGGTTGAAGGTACATGTTAGAACACGTCTGGCTGACATGAGATTGATTGGTGCTAAGGTGGCCTATTTGTTGCCCTTTATCTTATTGTGGACTCCCCATAGAGTTTTTGATGCTGCTAAGGTTGGAAATTTGTTTATAATTGAGCAGTATATGAAGCAGATCATGGTGTTTCTGTAACTTTTTAAAAGGAGATTGCATTCTCTGAATAGGTCTATCCTTGCTTGGAATTCTTGCAATGATGCAGTGATGGATGTGTTTCCTGACCTGCCTGATAGATGTAAAGGGCTTAGTTTAGTTGAGGCTTACCTTTGCGGTATTCATCAAGGTGAACTATTGATTGCGCCGCTTTCGACATTGGCTCTTAAGTGCCAATGAATTGACTCCTTTTGTAGTTAGATCTTAGACTGTCCTTTAAGATTTATTATGAGTTTCTTCTTGATT
Organism: Dioscorea cayenensis subsp. rotundata; assembly: GCF_009730915.1. Lineage (NCBI taxonomy): Eukaryota > Viridiplantae > Streptophyta > Magnoliopsida > Dioscoreales > Dioscoreaceae > Dioscorea > Dioscorea cayenensis. The sequence continues at coordinate 3,010,241 of NC_052479.1, forward strand.
GCATTTCATGTCTTGGGTGCTTATTTTTTCTTTACAAATTATGTAATCAATATTTGTTAAAGGTTGCAAACATTCTTTTATTTATAAATGCTGATTCTATATTCGTATATTTTTGTCTCAGTATTCGTATGACCTCCTTCTGCAATATCTTCAGAAGACACAGGCATTAACTATGCTTGGAATAATAAATGAGCATATTAATTTCCAAGGTATGGCTTTGTTGTTGTCAAAAAGCTTAAATATGAATAACTGACAATGCTTTCTATTATATGTGTGAATATTCTTTTCACTTGAACTAAATCTATTGTTGTTCCTTACATTTGTACTGTTCTTTTGATATGGTCTCCCTTTTAATAATTGCATTCTCAGTTTCTCCTGGCCAGCCTACCTCAATTTCAGAAGATGCAGATGTTGTTAGTCTAATGGGGTCTAGCCATGAAATTGCTAAGCAAATAAATCAGAAGGAAGTACACTGGGGGGTGAGTGCCAGCCAATGACTACCAATGGCTTTCTATAGTCTCATCAGGATATTTTGTTAAGTAAACCGTTCTCATTCCAAGCACATCACCTGCCAATGACAAAATTTACAATTTTTTAGGTCTTAAAATTTTTATTTTCTGCATTAATATAGTAACTTTTTGGGGGAATTTGGCTTATGAGAGCAAATTTGTAACTGGTTAGTTTAAGACCATGGGCCAACTTTTTGGTTGTTACTAATGGATTGCATATTTTGTTTTTCTTTGATTACTGTACACTACCACATAAAACATATCATTCAATGCATGCTTGTGTTGTTATTGTTATAGTTACTTGAAGATTCACTTGAGGAACGCTTGGAGAGGGCGCATTCTGATTCAGAGAAGGTGGAAGGTGAAAACAAAGAGGTGGATCCAGATGAAAATAAGGCATGTAGTTGCAACTCTTGAAAATTGGATATGCTTTGTGTTTCTGTAATTCCAACTAGTACATGTTTGATTATCTGTTTCATCTGCATCACTAAGAAGGTAGTTTTAGCTGAGGGAGGGGTGGGAACTTTTCTCCTTCTATTTACTGTATTCTGTCAAAAATGTTTTCTAAATTATTTTTAGTGATCTCCCAATTTAGTAATTAGTAGTCAAACTTCTGATGGCCCTTGAGGCCTCAATTTCTTAAAGGAAAATTCTCAAGTTTGGCCAAATCACTACAATTGATGAAGATGAACTGGGTGTTAGAATCCCTTTTTTGGTCAGGGGCACTTTTTTTTTTTTTTTTCCTTTTCTTTATCATCACTATAGTTTTCCATGAAATTATAGGCTCCATTTGATGACTCATTCTATTGGAGGAGATTGAATAAAATGCTGTTGGTAGTGTTTCACTCAATTCTTCTTTATTATTATTTTTTAAAAAATTTAAGGCCAAGCTTTAACTTCCTTAAGAGCCAGGAACCAAAAGGTTGAAGACTTTACTATCAAGCAAGCAAAGTTTTCGATTTTTTTTTTTTAATTTCAAATTAAATTTCTTGATAATTCTTGCAGTTCCTTTAGTTTAGTGAATAACAAGAATACTGTGGTCCTTTGACTGGAAATGGGTTTTCCTTTGTGATTTCCAGGGAACATTACTCCCATTAAAGGCTTTGGTAGCTTCCATGCTCTAAATGTTTATGTAGCAGATATGTTTTAATTCTGCTGAGTAAATTCTCTTACCTGATTATTTTTGACACAATCCTACAACTTTCTCTTGCTCAGAAGAGGTCTACTGAAGGAGGAAAACAAGTAGTTCCTGTCAAAAAATTGAAAAAGGATAAAGTTGTAGGCACACTGGGAAAAAATGTTCGTTCGGAGACAAGCACAGTTTCAATGGCACCTCGAGTGAAAGCGGAGCTAACTTTGCCTGTGATGTATTAACCAGCTACCATTTCTTTCCATTCATAATGCTTTATTATCTATTTTATTTGCTTAGACAATGAAAAATTATTAGGCATGGATGGATCGCCATCACATGTTGATGGATTTCTCAGTTCACTTTTTTTTTCTTATGGCACCAAGTTGCTTGAATAGCCAGCTTTATAGAGTCTTTGGTTTTGCTGAATGCATGCTCAAACTACTTTGTTGGAAATTTAAAATAGCAAATTTTCTTGTTTTGCTATATAATTCATGAAAAGTTTGGGCATTGAGTGTTATATAATTTTCTTGAGCATGATTTGGGAAACTAATTATTCTTAATGATGGCATAGTCCTATTCCTTTTGCTTTGAGATTATTTGACGATGTCAACTCTTTCTAACTAACTAATATTTTTGTTTTATTTTAACTCTTGGAACTGCCTGCTGTTAATAGGGTGAGTCTTTTTCTGCGTTCGCGATGTTCATTGGATGATTGGTTTTGATTGAACTGCTTTAAACCTACTTCTGTTTGATTTTATTTCAGTTATTGTTTCAAGTGTTTGATATAGTCCCACATAGTTAATTGCATTATCTGGATGGTCTGGATGGAGAATTTATGGTTCTTTAAAATAAAAATTGTTATTTATATTTTCTAGGCCCACTGAAGCTGAGCAATCTATCCTTGAGGACTTGAGAAATCGTGTGCAATTGAGTAGCTTGGCAATGCCATCTGTCAGTTTCTATACATTTGTCAATACACATAATGGGTAGGTATCAGCTCATCATAAAGTAGCATCTATATTTCTAACGATATAGTTGTGCGGTTTTCTATCATATATCAATTCCCATTGTTATCTATTTTTCTCAACTCGTCTTAAACTAACCTATTTCTCATTTTCTAGACTAAATTGTTCAGCCATATCCCATGATGGATCTTTGGTTGCTGGAGGTTTTTCTGACTCATCTTTGAAGGTTGCTTCCCTGCTACAAGTTGGGTTTTTTTAATTCCTTTCTCATATCTTGAAGACCTTTCTCTTTTCCTTTTCCAGGTTTGGGATGTGTCCAAGATTGGCCAAGCTGCGAAAACTTGTTAGTTCTATTTACCTGGATGCCGTATTTACTCTATTCTTTTTTATTTGGATGAAGCTCTGAATGTGTTTTAGTTATCTATTTGTTTATTTTCAAAAGCTTTTATCTTTCCACTGTTTACTCTTTCCATAGTGCTATCATTTCATCTGTTTCATTTCTGATAGTTTTATATGCTTATATTAAAAATGTTATGTCAGAGTTGTCAAGCTACATTTTAAGGTGCTAAGCTACATTTTTGCAATTCTTGTAATATGAATTTGAATTACTTTGCAGAATTCTTTTGTTGGTTGCATCAAATCTGAAATGGGTTTAATTACTTTAGTCAATATTGATGCTAGGGTTTCATGTCCTAAATACATCCATCAGTTAATACGCAGGGGGAAGGTGAAGCTTCTGAAAATGAACTTTTGTTGGGATCTGATGATGGAAAAAGATCGTATACATTATTTCAGGGTCATACTGGTCCTGTTTATTCAGCCACATTTTGCCCTCTGGGTGAATTTCTCCTATCTTCTTCATCAGACTCCACAAGTAAAGTAACTCTGAGTATTTTGTCTTATTTATAAAAGAGTTGGTTGCTGAGTAACATCCTAATGATCATTGCTTTTCATTTTCTTACTGCAATAAGATTATGGAGCACTAAATTAAACTCCAATCTTGTCTGTTACAAAGGCCACAACTACCCAGTATGGGATGTTCAGGTGAGATACTCCTTACAAAACCACCTGAATAGTCATTATTATGAATGAGGATAGAACACTGTTCAATCACCCTCTAAATTGAGGTGGCTATTGTTGGCTGTCTTTCATCTTATCTGAAATAACCTGGCTGTGTATCTATTTGATGAGTTCAATGCTAGATTTCATATATATATATATATATATATATATATTTTTTTTTTTGGCCGATATGTTAAATCATTTAATTGAGATGCTTGCATGTGGACAGGTTGCCTTACTGTTTAAACTCATTCTCACTGTTTTTGCTTTCCTTTTTTGTGTTCCTCTTGCTTAGTTTATAAGGTAATGAAAGATGTCTTTCCTTTTTTATATTTATTCATTCATCTTGTGTTTTATATGCTGCAGTTTAGTCCTGTTGGTCATTATTTTGCTAGTTGTTCTCATGATCGCACTGCAAGGGTTTGGTCAATGGATAAAATTAAACCATTGCGGATTATGGCCGGGCATCTATCAGATGTTGATGTAAGTTGCACGTCTCAGTCTTGTTTTACTATTAATTATTTGGGTGCCTAGTCGTCGTCGTCATCATCATCATCATCATCATTATTATTATTATTATTATTTACTGCCTTTTCCTCTATTTGCTTTCCTATCTTGGATCATGTAACTTTCAATATCTGTAGCATTATATCAATTATGATGGCATATTTATACATTAAAATTATTGTAGTGAGCCCCTCCCTTGGCCGAAATTTTGCATTTCTTGAGAATTCACATCAGTCTTGTAGGTTTTAGTGCTATGCTCCGAGGCTTATTGAAAGACATCTTGATATTCTCAAATCTTATCCAAGTCTAGAATGTTGCTTTTCTTAGATGTAAGCCAAACATGTTATTTTATCTATTACATCATGATCTTTCCTTAAAGTGTATTTTGTCATTTGTTTATTTTCCTATCATTACCGATCACTGAATATGGTCTGGATCTCATGATTCTCTCAAGAAGAAATTTGATGTGAATTTTTTTTTTTTTTATATTTAAGCCATCTGACTATTGGCAGGATGATATATCTTTGTTCATTTATTAAAACCAAAATAAAACATGTTCATGAAGATGTTTATAGAATATATATCATAAGGGCATGGAGACAGTTGCATTTTGTAACTTACTGATATCATGCAGTGTATTCAATGGCACCCAAATTGTAACTACATCTCAACTGGTTCAAGTGACAAAACAGTCAGATTATGGGATGTGCAAAGCGGAGAATGTGTTCGCATTTTCATTGGTCATAGAGGCATGGTATTATCACTTGCAATGTCTCCTGATGGTCGATACATGGCTTCTGGTGATGAAGATGGTACCATTATGGTTTGGGATCTTTCGACCGGCCGGTGCGTTTCACCATTAATGGGGCACTCTTCCTGCGTGTGGACTCTTGCTTTCAGGTGGGGCATGCTTATATCTTGCACCTTTGTTTCATTGAATATCTACTTCCTACTAGTACAAACAAATTATCAGCAATCTTCGTGATTGATTGGAGTTCTAATATACAACACAATTAATTTCCTAATTGCTTTTTCTTTTGTCCTCTTCTATAGATTAGTCTCAACATATGCATTAAAATGCCACTCTTATAAATTTACATTTTTCATTCTGAAATGAGCGCTGCATCAATTGTGATGATTTACATTTACAATTGGTTTAAAGTCACTGAAGTGGTTGTCACTCTGTCCTTTTGGCCGTCTAATAAGACCATATTCATTGTAGTCCTAGTTTAGTCAACTTTGCTTGTTTTGGCTCCTTAAGCTGATGTGGCTGTTCATATGTGATACATACCATATTATTGTGAGCACTCATCAGCTTGAGGTGCTAAAATTAGCAAATCTATTTACTTTTAAGGCCAAAATGAACTTGTTTTTGTTTGAGGAGCCAAAATGAATGAACCAGTTGCTTGAAACAAGGAAATTCTATCTAATATCTACAGCATGTATCTGAATTCAAATCACTTGGAAAGCTTCAAAGCACATGTAATTATTATGGCTTGCATCATGTTGTTGATAATCGATTATTCGCAAATGTTCTTTTCTTCGAAAGCAGATATCACAAACTGTGAAATACGGTAACATTTCTGTTTTCATCTCTCTCAGCTGTGAAGGGACAGTACTTGCTTCTGGATCTGCTGACAACACTGTAAAACTCTGGGATGTCACTGCCAGCATGAAGCCACTAAGAATCGATGATAAGTAAGTAAAAAAATATTAACCAAAATTAAGGAGCATTCCAAAGTAGGTAACTTCTAATTGATCGGTCTTTGTTTTCATGTTTAGCAAAACTGGAGGTACTATAAACAGACTGCGCTTATTGAAGGTCCTCCTGACAAAATCCACACCGGTTTACACATTGCAGGTAAACAAACCGCTTCATCCGACTCATATTACCGGTTATATTTAAGCTTTGTATAAATATTAAAACAATCATCAAAACTCTTAAAATCTAAAAAATATCGATGATAAGACATTTTTATCTTTGTTAGAGATATTTATTTCTATTAGGGCACACCTCTCTATAAACGAGAAGGGTAAAACGGGAAGTAAAAAAAAAAAAAGATAATTAATGTTTATAGAGCTCTTAAACATGACATAATTTGAAAAAAGAAAAGTTTTCCAAATGCGACAGTCAATATAAAATGGATGGCGTATCTTGTGATACATAAAAATTTAAAATAAAATTTGATTGCTTTACATCTTGCATCTTTAGACTCAAAACTAATTTGCTACTGAATTTTATTTTTTGCAGTTCTCCCGGAGGAATCTGTTGTTCACTGCCGGGGCGCTTTCGAAATGCTAACAAGTTCCTGATTGATTATCGACAGTTCGACACGCAAGTTTTGCGCAAGAAATGCAGACTGGTAATAATCTTCGTCGAATGCGCTCTTTTATGCAAATAGACTGGTTCCGACTAATGGCAGTTTGACGTCCCAGCTATCCACTCCAAATACATTGATTTCAAGGTTTAATTTTTCCAAAGACCTGCAAATAGCTTAAATTAAGTATCTCATATAAATCTGTTTCTTTTAATCATGTGAGAAAATTATTTAAGAACTTTGTTGCAGTTCTAACTTATGATGCCATGAATTTATATATATATATATTGTGTATTGTGATGCTAAATGCTGCTGCTTCTTGTTTTTTTTTTTTTTTTTAATGAGCAATTTGAGGTTTTCAATTTGGTGCTTTTATTTTGCTTAAATGCATGATAATTTTTTTGGCAGGTTTTAATGAACAATTTAATTTAGGATTACCACTAGCTCAATGTTTGAGTATTAAGTCGTTTGGCTTTTATGTTTGAAGGCTTCCATGTTGGAATAAGGTATAACATTACATATTACAAATGAGTGAAGAGCAATATAAATACTTGTGTTGTTTTATGTTTGATGATGATAAATAACATGATGGAATAAAAAAATGGTAAATTTATAATAATATCTTTTGTATTATTTTAAGGGAAAATTACTGTTTATCCTTCGTTATTTTCAAAACTTCCCAAAAACCCCCTCCAATTTTTGTACACTCCGGACAGTCCTCTGTTATATTTTACATTCTCTTTAACCCCTCGCCGGTAAGTTGAAGTGGGTTCATGATATGAAATTCTTTTTTTGCCCTTGCAAAAGGAGGGAAAAATGGTGGCCAATCATATCATGTCCGAACTTTATGTATAATTTTCCAATTTTGTTTGCCTCCTGCTTGCTTTGTCTCAAACAAAATTTAGAAGGCTCATATCTTGTTCTTCTTGTTCTTGTTCTTTTTTTTCTTCTTCTCATTTGGTGACAGAGGCTTCGCCGGTAGAGACAACTTCGGAGACAGCTTCGGAAATGGAAAAGCTGAAGACGCGAGTTGAGAAAAAGCAAGTAAACGACTCCAATAAATTCGTCTCTTGGGATTACCCTACGGAAAACCACCCCACTTCCTCTCAAACCGCCGAGATGGCTGTAGCCACGACTCCCCATGCAAGGGCATTTTCGTCCATAAAATTTGAAACTCACTCCGTTCACATCCGTTACAGGCTTTGGGGGTTTGAAAAACATATAGTTTAAAATGAGGGGGGGTTTTTAGGGATTGTAAAACTAACGGGGTGTTTTTGACAATTTTACAAACTTAGAGGGTTTTTTTGACAATTTTCACTATAATAAATTACAAAGTTTTTCTTTTCCTACTATAAATCACAATGTTTGTGTCATCGAACTTGCAAAGTTTATGATGAAAGGAAGAAAGCTGACTGGCAGCTGACGTGGCTTCGCGTGAAACCGCGTCGGCACGCCGCGGTTGGAACACGTGTCAAGATCAAGACAATGGTCAGTGATCTTAAAAAAGACCGGTAGCTCATCGCCTTTACTACCCATTCTTCTTCTTCTTCTTTATGACTTAATCTATACTTCATTTATTAATAAAAATTAATAAATTTATATTTCCTATTTATTTCCATGATTAAAACTATCCAATTTCAGTCACACTATTCATGACTCCAATTTTCCAATATTTTCAAAATATAAAATTAATAATTAAAAAAAATGATAAATAGAAGGTAATTGGTTTCTTAACTTCACCGCGTGTGTCTTTACCTCTGATCCATCTCCCCCGAGCTTCGCGTTCCTCGTTGACGACCTCTCTACTTCTCCTCCTCCTCCTCCTTCTCGTCGCTCTCTCCGCTCTTGCTCTTCAATGTGGCGCTCATCGTCGTCGAGATTCCTCTTTAGATCCCTCGCCGGAGCGGCTGGAGTTAGGCCGGCAGTGGGGCGCTGCAGCCGCCCCCTTGATCGCCTGTCTTCGTCCGCCCCTGACGCTGGTGGTGGTGGTGGTGGAAGTGGAGGTGAAGAGCCCATGTCGTTTGCGGAGGCGAAGAAGCTCATGCGGTTGGTGAACGTGGAGGCGCTGAAAAGGAGGTTGGGGATGGAGGCTGAGGAGGTCATTGGGTATTCCGAGCTTCTTAAGGCTTGTGAGGGAATGGGGGTTGTTAGGTCGCCTGAAGAAGCTGCTGCTTTTGCTCGTGTGTTGGATGAGGCTGGTGTTGTGCTCTTGTTTCGGGATAAGGTGTATCTTCATCCTGATAAGGTGATTTCAGCTTGCCTTTCTTTCTGTTGATTTTGGTTCTTGTTGCTGTGTTTATTTGTTTGGATGAATGGTTTTGAGATCTGATGAATTGTTGTTGTTTGGATTGGGATTTGAATGCTGTTTGATTTTGTGTTTGTCTAGGTCTTTTGTTGATTTGGTGTTCATTGGATTGAAAAAAAAAGAGGGTATTTTAGATTATTATTATTGTGATTTTGGGACTATTTGTTTAAAAAGTTTGATTTTGATCATCTTGGGAAAATTTTAGATGCTAACTATCTGATGGAATTTTAATTTGCTTGTTAGAATGTCAGAAAGAAGGATTTATTTGGAGAATTGAATTGTGAGATGTTCAATTAGAAGGAAGGTTAGATGGATTTAGAAATTTAGTTATCAATGCAACCTAAAATAAGGGATTGTCTGGAAGGAATCTGATCACTGTCCTGATTGAATGTACGAATATAGGGAAAGAATGGAACCTGGATCAAATAGAACATCAATTGTTACTTCCGTTGTTGTTGTCTTGTTAGAACTGTCCTGCTATTTTGAACATTTTGCTGTCTGCTCTGGAGGGGAAATGGGGGAAAAGAGAATAACTTTGCTGCCATTGGGCCCTCTGGAATTGATGCGGAGTGCCAAGGATGTGGCTTTTTTGTTGAATTATTTCTTCTTCCTTTTTTCCTGTCCTTTGTGGTGAACTTACTGATTAATCTTTTATTGAGGTTGAAGACTTTCTACAATATGCATTCTATTGTCTCTTACTTTTGTTTTCTTTCCATAGTTCAATTTGTTTTCTGACTTTGCATGTCATGCTTGTTGAGGTTGAAGACAGACAGACAGACATACCTCATTGTCTACAAATATTTTGTGAATGATATATACCTTTTTGGTTTTGATGAGATTAGAATGTGGTCCTTTGCTGTCTTCTACTCATTTCTGAACCTGGATCAAGCTCTTTGTCATGTCAGTTTATGTTCATGTAGCTGATATTTTTTACTCTACTGACCATTTTCACTTTCATGACAAACATGATCTGATATTGGTTTTGATGAATTTGGAATGTATTGCTTTGATGACTTGTATTATTTTGTGAACCAAGGTCCAAGTTATCTGTCATGTGTTCATGTACCTGGTGTTTGTTTCACAAGTCATCACTTTCACTTTCACTTTCTAGACAAAAATGATCTGACCAACCTCTATGCTTGCTTTCCCAATTCTACACTGAATATTATCTCCTTCATTGAGAATGTGAAGTCTTGAACTTCAGCTCTACATAGTGTTTGAAAGGCTGATCTTTTTCATCAAATGACAGTCTTCTATGGCTATCATTTTTTTCATAAGACTTAATCCTTAAAGCACCATCTCTTCTGTGTTGCAAATAAATGATTATATTTCTTCGTCAAATAATTTGTTCATGAATATTTTCATTTCATGCACTTTTGGCTGGCAGTCTAACGCTTCAATACCTTTTATTATTTTAGGTTGTTGATCTTGTGAGAAGAGCCATGCCACTTGCATTGACACCGGAGAATGATCCAAGAAGAGAAGAGCTGAAACAGCTTCAAAAGAAAAAGGAAGAGATTGACATGCTCGCCCACAAACAAGTTCGTCGCATTCTCTGGTCAGGACTTGGAATCTTTGTCGCCCAAATCGGTCTTTTCTTTCGTCTAACCTTCTGGGAGTTCTCCTGGGATGTCATGGAGCCCGTAGCATTCTTCGCCACAACAGGCGGCCTTCTTGTTGGTTATGCTTACTTCCTTTTCACATCGAGGGATCCGACATATCAGGACTTGATGAAGAGGCTCTTCGTGTCGAGGCAAAAGAAGTTACATCAGAAACATAATTTCGATGTAGAGAGGTTCATGGAACTGCAGAAACACTGCAAAAGCCCTCTAGACCACACAGAACAATCTGTTGTTCATCACAGGTAACATTTCTGTGATCTTTACCGATGTCTTGCATCAAATGTTGCTTATTGATCTTCTTCACCCATTGCATGATCCAGGCTTATTTACTTCCATCCTGGCATACTTTTTTCTTATTTGAAGAAGATCAATTATAAAATTATGCGAAAAAAATTGTTGTAGAGATACTAACAAAGTATTTATTTTCCATCAAGATTTGCACTCCAATTTGCAAGAGTTTGCAGTTATGAAATATGATGCATCTACTGATAATTGTAACTCCTAATGTCAGATCCTTATGTTAAACAGTATTATAATTGTTATGTATTTTTAATATTGGTCTTTATTTGTAAATTGTATATTCATGAAAAAAATTGGCTAATTTATTAAAATATTGTTTATTTTTAAATTATTTCCCAAAATGCGCATTTCCGTAAATAATTACGGAAATGCACATTTTATATTTTTTATTATTTTTTTAAATTAGCTGGTCCCACGGTAGTTTTTTAATATTTAAATTTAATTTTTTAAAAAAACAGAGGGTCCCGTTATTTTTTTAATATTAAGTTTTTATTTTTTTAAAAACTGCAGGTCCCGATAGGTTTTAAATTAAAAACATTTTACATTCAAACCTTTATAATTTTCATTAATTTTTCTTATAACTTATTTTTTCTCACTTCTACTATGTTATTTTTACTTTTACTAATTGTAACCGGCTGTTAATAATTTAAATAAATAATTTTAATATTAAACACTTATAACTTATTTATTCTTTCGTCAAGAGTTCCTACGGGCCTTGGTCGGTGTTCCTCTCGACCAAGGTTGTCTCCTTCGTTCAGTATAACAAGAATATGAATTTTGCTAGATTTAATGTAAAAAAATAAAATAACATTGCAAGAAAATAAAAAAACTACAATGACAAAAAATTTAAAGAAGAGCTTCTCTATATTGATAATTTTTTCTTATAGAAATACTTGTGTGTTTTAGAAAAAGAATTTGGAGGGTTTATATAGGCCTCCACCTAACAAATGGATGGTTAAGATCAATTTTATCCAATGGCTCTCATGAATGTGGTAGGTGCCAATTGCCACCAACAATTCATCCCAACAACCCCCTTATAATGAAAAAATATTAAAATTATTTATTTAAATTATTAACAGCCGGTTACAATTAGTGAAAGTAAAAAAAACATAGTAGAAGTGAGAAAAAATAAGTTATAAGAAAAATTAATGAAAATTATAAGGGTTTGAATGTAAAATGTTTTTAATTTAAAAACTATCGGACCTGCAGTTTTTAAAAAAAATAAAAACTTAATATTAAAAAAATAACGGGCCCTTCTATTTTTCAAAAAAATTAAATTTAAATATTAAAAAACTACAGTGGGACCGGTTGATTTAAAAAAAAATAATAAAAAAAATATAAAATGCGTATTTCCGTAAATAATTACGGAAATGTGCATTTTGAGAAATAATTTAAAAATAAACAATATTTTAATAAATTAGCCAAAAAAAAAAAATTTTCCAGTTAGCAGAGGTTTTCATAAAAGTTTTTAAAAAATTTATAGAAATTAAATCTGCAACTATTGAAATTGATATAGCGTTTGCATATTTAAATCTCTAGAAATGTAGAAATTAAATAAAATAAAATTAATGGAAAAATAAAGTTAAAAAATAATATTTGCCCCAAAATTAAGAAACTGCCAATTACAAGGGTCGGTAGTACAGTACAATATAGTACAAGGGTTGAGTTAGAGCGCAACTATTTGTATTGTGTTATGTTTGGTAGTACAATACAACATAGTACATGTAGTTGAGTTAAGCACAGCTATTTGCACTGTGTTATGCTTGATATTTAATAGATAACACAAAAAAAAATTTGTGTTGTTGGCTATTTGATTCATACAAGTACGAGATATAAAAAGCAAATTTTTTTTGTGATATTTTTTATATTGTTTTATGTTAGTGATATCTTCAATTTATTTATTTTTGTTTTACAATAAAATTTTCAAAGAATAATAATTTATAATTTTTTGTTGCCTTTTCAATATTCATCACTTAAAATTTTTATGATCAATAAAATTATAGATTTTTTTTAAAAAAAAATTTACTATATATTGATTAATAATTAATTATAAAAGAAATTTGAACCAAAAAATTGGATTTTCAAAAATAATTCACCATATGTATTAATTCATAAGCTAAAGCAACAAATATTAATGCATGATTAATTAATAAAAAACATTAGTCTAATAATGCAGATAAACATTTATTTTTGTCTTTTGACTATATTGTATTTCAAGTACCCTTCAAGTTGTGCTATACGTAATCTCCCTTTTTGATATTGTATTCCTACTTTATTTGTTAATTATAAAGATAATAAAAAAAATTGTGCTATGTTGTACCTCAAATTTATTAACAGCTCACAAATTGAAATAATTTGTGCTTTGTAAATTTGAGAAAGAATTTTTATTTTTTTTTGGAACTTTTATTTGCCCTTTTTTATAGGGTTTTAAAATACATTTTTTTAACAAACCATACAAGGTTTTTTTTTTAATAAACATATAAAATATAAATATGTATCATATAAAAATCACATATGTTTAAAACTGTACTTATAAAAATATAAAAAGATATATATATATTTGTTTTTTATTCATTAAAAGTTTGGAATAGTTTATATAAAAATAGAAGATATAGAAGTGTACAAATCTTAAATTTTTCACATGAGGTGTAATTTTTTGTTTTTGAGGATTTATATATAGTTTTTAATTTTGAATTGATAGTTTGATATAATGAAATGTGACGCATTAGATACATTAATCAATAAAAAAAAGAGAATTTATTTTTTTAGAAAATTATTCGATATCTTGATTGCTTCAAAGTTACAAACATTTATAATAATAAAAACCCTAAAAACCCCCTAAAATGCAAAGGGATTTTTAAAAATAAACAAAAATAAAAAATAAAATAAAATAAAACATAAATAAGATTAAATAAAAGACTATAAAAATAAAAATCTTCTTCCTTACGTCAGCATCAAAATGTGAATATAATTTTTTTTAAAAATTGTTAATAATTTATATATATCAATCTAATCCAAGAATATCATTGTTGAAGGGTCAAATCAATAGGACCCCAACTCAAGTGAATCTTTATAACAGATTAATTAATTTTGGCATTATAATCTCAAAAATATCTCAATTAATCAATTATAAAATGATAAATAATACTTTTTTTAATCATGCATTAAATAATAACCATAACATAAATATGATCACATAATTAATTCTAAAACAACAAATTAATTAATCAAAGGCACTGTTTTCACATTATTAGAAATTATATTCTTCTAATTAAAGATTTGGTGCTTTGTAAATTTGGATTACTTGTTATAAATATTCAAGGTATCATTAAATGAGTTTTAATTTTAGAAATAAAAATAAATAATCACTCATATTTTTATTTTATTTTTCTTATATTTCTGAAATTAAAAATATGGGGAAAATCTAAGTTTAGATTTTAGTAAATATTTTTTTGTTATATTTCACAAAGAAATGTTTTTTTAGATCTATGTTTGGATGACAGCCTCATAGATCATGTCCAAATTTTGACTGAAATCTAGGGTTAGGTGGGACCCGTTTCTCTGACTATCATGTTCACCTTATGAATTAATAATTTACTAATAAATATTATTATTTCATATTATAAAATTATATATATATATATATATATTTTATATTTTTTTCGTATACCTCCCTATAATGTTCCATATTTTCACCAAACATGCCATGTTACTCTGTTGGTTTTACTTATTTTTAGATCCCTGCTTTTTTTAAGCGAACGTTTGGTAATTGAGATTTGAAAAACTGAGTAAAAATATAAAAAAAATTAAGGACACACAAAAACATACTCGTTTAAATCTTATAGATTGATTGAATATTTGTTTTTATATAAAGTGGACAAGTTATTCGTCTCAATGATGTTATTTATTTTTAATAAAATATAATTTATCTTGTAAATTTTAACTTTTGTTTTAAATGGGGAAAGTTTTTAATATGCATTAAAAAAAAGTCCATTTTGTTTAAATTGGTCGTAGTTCACTCAAATATTTTAATTAATTGAAAATTAGAAATTTATTTTCTGAATCTCTCTCTCACTCGCTTACTGATATATATTTGTATATGTAAATTTTGAAATTTATTTATTATGAAAATCATTTTTTCCGGAAATAATAAGCGGTATTTTCACTCCGAGCATGTCCATTGACCAAGAATTAATCATCCAATTTATGCGCTCTTACTTAATGATGTAAGATTTGGGTTACAAATCCGTAATCTCAACCAAAGACTTGTTATCACTAATACTATATTTAGTGAGACTTCAACTAAAAGACTTGTTATCACTAATACTATATTTAGTGAGACTGAAGCTGAGAATTTTTTAAATGTCTTACACTCATTTTAAATCTGATGAAAATGTGTTTTTGGGTGAAATTCAATAGAAAATTTAATAAGATAAATAAAATTTAAATATAGGATGGTACTTGGGCTTGTTTGGATCACGTGGAGTTTTGAGTTTTGATTAAAAATGAGATGCCCACAAACCCTTTTTAAGAAAATTCGAATACATGCTTCAAATCCATCATAGAAGATAAAAATAATAAATTATTTTGGAATTTATAAAAATAGATAGATATTATATACCATAGAGCAAGTATTCTTGATTTTATGAAATTATTTTGGAAACTTTTTTTCCCTTTCATGAAAATTGCATTTCCTTATAATGTATTATAATATTTTTAAATTTTTTTAATATATACAACAACAATGTCAACAAACCTACATTCTTTCGGTTTCAATTAAGTTTATTTTGAATAAACGGTTCATTTAAATTTTTTTTAAAGCTTTTAATTTAGGTTTTTTTTATTAATACAACAAATGCATATATATATAATCAAGAGGTGCACATAATAATTCACTAGCGAACTCTCACCCGATGGATATAAAAATTTTATAAACCAAGTTTTGCACAATTGAGCCAATACCATTGGACCAAAAAGTATGCAGATTTTTTTGATATCATATAACTAGATTAAATAATCATCAAATTGTTATTATAATAACCAACTTAACATAAATTATATTTGAATGTAAATTGGTGTTTATTGTGATCTAATACCTAATTCAAACATCTCACATCATTCATCTTTCTACAAAAACCTGCCCTCATGAAGTCACCCTTTATTAGTCATAGAATTATCTTACAAAAATTAATTGACTAAAAACATTACATTCAAAATATCATCATATATATATATATATATTAAAATTTTATAATTATAAAATCATCAAAAGTAACAAATAGAATGAGTTTATTCATAACAACACACAATGCTTTCATTAAATATTAATTAAATAACTCCACAAATCAGGGACCTATACAACAACCCAAAACAAATAAACAATTAGGGTGTATTTATTACTAATAAATCTATAACAACGAATGTCTTCATAAATATTAATAAAAATATCTCTAGGATCCACATAAAAAAAACCCAAAAACAAATAAACAAAGGGGGTATATGTAAAATTCTCAGAAAATAAATAATTATTAAAATTAGAAAAATTAATAATAATCTCACTTTTTCTTTTCTTTCTCTTTCTTGTCTCACTGTCAAAAGCTCAACGAAAACACAAAGCTTTCAAAGCTCTACCCAAAAAAACTCGCAAACCGACATCCACTCTCACTCTCTCTGGTACTCCGACGAGCTTGGAAGACGACGATGAAGGGCTACGTCACCTTGACGGCGCCGCCGGCGAAGCGCAGGTGGAAGGGCGTGGCGGTGGCGGTGGTGCTGGCGCTTGTTGTCTTCTCTATGCTCGTCACTCTGGCTTTCCTCCTTGGTCTTCATAACCGGCTTCCTTATGGTTCGCTTCTTTGATCCCTACCTGGATCTGGCATTGCTTTGATCTGCCCCGGATCTTGAGATTTGGGGCGGAGAGATCTGCATTTCTTGTTTGTTTTTTCTTGTGTTTATGGGTTTTTGGTTGAGATCTCTGATTTTGGGTTGGGGTTTTGTGTAGGGTATGGGAGTGGAGATCGGGCGCCTTCGGTGAGGAATTGTTTGGATTTGCTGTGATTGTGGGTGAGCATTTTGTGCCTTTTTTATGCTTATTTGTGCAGGAGTCGGGATTTCGGAGTTTTGATCATTTGGATGTTGTTGGGGGTGAAGAGCAGCAGATTTCTGAGGTTTGGGTTGCGTGTGTTTTCTAGTAGTTTGATTTCTATGTTCTCTTTTTGTTTTTTTCTTGAAAATTGGTTTTTGAACTAATGCATTTGATTGCTTGAAGCTTCTGATGTTTTTTTTTATGTGTTAAATGATGCCATTTTGTGCTATGGTCATCCGCAGGGTGAAGAAGCGAGGATTACTAATCTGGTGGAAAGATTTGGACATGCGCTGGTAAAAATTTAAGTTTTGATTTGGTTTTTGTTTTTGGTGAAGTAAATGCTTGTGTTTGTTAAAGAGAAAGCAGTAATTTTTGTTGGACTTGTTCAAATTTGTTTGGTTGTTGAGCTTAGATAAGTTCTTTTTTTGTATACTGTTTCTGGAAGCTTGGATTATATGTTTTTGTTACTACTTAATGTGGCAAGACTCTTGATTTGATACTTTGCTACTACAACTATGAGATTTTTTTTAAGCATCTTGTAGATAAATAGTTTTTGCTTAGTTTTCTCTTTAAAATGAGGCAATGATTGATCGCCAGGCTTTGGCAGAGATATCAATTTTTTGGCATTACTTTTAATGCATTGACAGAAGCCTTTTTTTTTTTTGGCTTTAAATACAGGTTGTGGCTTTTGTTCTGTTAGTTTATTAAACCGAACTTTTGGTGCTTTGGCTAAAGTTTATTTTGTTTGTGCGCCACTTCCATGAGAGTTGTTAATTACTATCAATGGTTACAATTTTCTTGTAATGTGTTTTTCCCATTTTCCAATTTTTTTTTATCTTTACTGACGAATAAACTGAATGTAATATTTAAGAATGATTACTCAAAGGGGACGCACTAAATAATGTCTCTCAGGATGTCACTGAGGACCTAACAACACAACCTGAGGCCACCCCCAAGAGTGCTGCAAAGGATACAGTCTCCTACTCCAAAGGTGCATGAGATGTCAAATTCTTGGTCTTTACACTTGAATTGCTCATAAAAGTAGTTGTCTTTTATGATATTGAATCTCTTAATTCCTTTTTGTTGTATACAGATTTGCCCCCTCCACAAGTAGAACCAAAGAAACAACCATCAAAAAAGGTCGGGGTAAGATTACTTGTGTGCATTTGCCAATGCTGTTTATCAAGTGAGGCTTTTTTTATATATATTATTAGTTTTTTGCATATTGTGAAATTGTTTAATTGCATATATACCATTACCAAATATGACATTCGTGCTATTACAAAGTTATAAACTTATATGTTGGCATCTATGCACTGTAAGATCGATCCTAAAAAGAAAGTGATTGTAGGGCATGTGTCAATCAGCATTAGTTTTACAGGGGCATGCGCTCAATTACATATTTTAGAAGGGTACTGCTAAATTCTACATAAAGGACAATTTTTTTTTTATTGTTTTACTTTTATATCCATTTATCTTTCTGCTTGATTCAACCAAGTGACTCAAAAATTAGTTGAATGATGAAGTTGCTTACAAAGATTGGGATGCCATGGTGTTAGCTTTTAGTCTTTTGTGGGTCTCAATTCTTGACAAACAAGTCAATAACTTTGTTGGTGATTATTCTTCATTTCTTGCGTTATTACCTTCTGAATATCATTCTTTGTTTATCTGCCAGAATAATGAAGTCAGTAAAAAGAATTCTGCCCAAGGTTCAAGCAGAGATGAAACTGGTAAACCTTGTCAGGTTGAATTCGGTAGCTACTGCCTTTGGTCTTCAGAACATAAAGAAGTTATGAAGGATACCACAGTGAAGAGGGTCAAAGATCAGCTTTTTGTCGCTAGAGCTTACTATCCAAGTGTCGCAAAACTCAAGCATCAGGAGAAGCTGTCTCGTGAAATGAAACAAAACATTCAAGAACATGAACGGATGCTTAGTGAAGCAATTTCAGATGCAGATCTTCCACCACTGTAAGATATTACATGAACCATTTGGATCCTCTTTCCTTCTTGCCTTTACAGTTGTTTTATGACCTTTACAAAAGTCTAGTATAAGCCTAATAGTGGGTTTGCCACCTTGACACCTTTAGCCATCTTGTGATTGGCTTGGACTAAGATTGGTAACCACCCTTCTTATACTATAGGTCTTCCTGAGCTCCCAGTGTGGGTTTATGTTCTCTGAAACAGATTCATTCTTCCTTTTATTTTCTGAAGTTGCCCCATTCTTGTAATGCTGCAAGTTAAATTTTAGTGTGACAATTTTTGTTAAAATAAAGTAAATTAAGAAAGGATTTATTGAGGCAAGAGATCGGGACTCGTGGTCCCTGAAAATTCATATGACAGTTGAGTATTTTCTAGGGATCATTCATAACCTCTGAGTTATCTGCAAGATTACATAGCATATTTTTAGATCATTATCTGCTTAAAAGAAAGTAACCCTATATTTAAACCTTGTTGGAGTAATTGGGGGGATGGCTATCTGACTAGGATCGTATGTCTAAAAATTGACATTGAAACTCCTGGATTTGGTGGTGATTGTGTTAGAATTTGTTTTGTTCTCCTGAAAGCGGTGCTTGTTGCTCCAGACATTTAGATTATGAAGAAAATACCTATTTTTATAGTGGGCATACTTGCGTATCACTTCCATATATGATATGAGGCTGCATGTTAGTTGCTTGGACCACCTTTTGAAACAATTGGAAAATTTCTTATATTTGTTTGATGACCATTCATCTAGAATGATATAAAGGTCCAGTCGGCCCTTTTTCATCCGTTTTGTGACTGCTCATCTAGGATGATGTCAATGTCCAGTCAGCTACTTTTCATATTTGTTCATCAGATATTGTATTCACGCAAGGGTCTGACAAAGCTGACGTGACTTCCAAATAACTTATGTTTTTAATGCTATGATAGTATACACTTAAATGTTAAAAAAAAGGGGGAAAAAAACTAATGGATGAAATTGAATACAGTTTGATTTTGGTTAATTTTAAATTGCTGTATAGGAGAGCATTACAATTTTGATTTGCATTGTTTTGTTTTGTCTTGCAATTGTTGGCGAAACTTTAATGTCCATAAGATCTTGATAATCTTCTACATGAGATTCAAGAGATATATTTTAATTTCTCTTTGTTGCAGTTGAGATCTTAGATTAGTTGGATTGCATGTACAAACTTTATGTTAATATTTAAGAACTTATTGCTTTTTTATGATATTTTCATAATCCTTTTTTTGTGACATTGTCTCTTGCTCTCTCTTGTGCACAAAATATCTATTTATTTTGATTTTTCAGGATGTGTACTATCATACTATAAATTTCTTGATTGATAGTCAGGAAAAGATAAGTAGGTGATTTTTCAACCTTTTTGTCCATGTAATCAAAATATTTGTAGCGGGACTTCTTGGGTTGGAATTTCATGGCAGGTCACATGCTGTATGAATTTTTTGGTTTGAATCTTTTGAAGCCTATGGCTGAATTCAAGCACAGTTTTTATGATACATTTCTTTGACAAGGGATATTAATGGCATCTTTTCTTTTCAGTGTTGAAAAGAGGATACAGAAGATGGACCAAACGATTGCAAAAGCCAAAGCTTCTGTTTCAGACTGTAATAATGTAGACAAGAAATTTAGACAAATACTTGATTTGACTGAGGATGAAGCTCATTTCCATATGAAGCAGAGTGCATTCTTATATCATCTTGGCATACATACCATGCCTAAAAGTCTCCACTGCTTATCAATGAGATTAACTGTTGAATATTTCAAATCACCATCATTAGATAGAGAACAGTCACATGGCCAGAAATTTGAAAACCCAAATCTCCATCACTATGTGATATTTTCTAAAAACGTACTTGCGGTATCTGTTGCTATCAATTCGACGGTGATGAACTCTGCGGTATGCTATTCCCTTTAAATTCTGTGTGCTATAAATTATATCATGTCTCTTTAGTAATTTTGACTTGTATCTGTTTTATGCAGGAAAGCAGCAATATTGTTTTTCATATTGTTACTGATAGGCAGAATTTCTTTGCTTTGAAATTATGGTGTGCCAGAAACTCATTTAAGAAAGCTTCTGTTCATATTATTAATATTGAGGATCTGGACCTAGAACAGCCAATTGAATTGGATTCTGAGGAATTTCGTGTCTCAATTCATGCCAGTGATCAACCGTCTTCTCTGCAGATGAAGACTGAATACATGTCAGTATTTAGCCCAGCTCACTTTCTTCTCCCAAGAATATTCAAGAATTTGAAGAGGGTGGTGGTTTTGGATGATGATGTGGTAGTCCAGCGGGACTTATCACCCTTATGGAAGCTTGACATGGAAGGAAAAGTGAATGGTGCTGTGCAGTTTTGCAGGGTGAGATTGGGTCATTTGAAATCATATTTGACAAATCAAAATTATGAGAGCAGTACATGTGCTTGGGTGTCTGGGCTAAATGTAGTCAACTTGGAAAAGTGGAGAGAGCTTGATGTCACTGGAACTTACCAGCAGCTACTTAAGAAGGTATTATTGCAGCTGAAAAACCTACCTGAGCTTGTCTACAATTTACAAAACTTATCTGAACTTTCTAAAATTTACACAAAAACTGGGTGCTTCATTGGTGAAATCAGTATGCTTTAGTTGCTAACTAGGTGAGCTTGGTTTATTGAGCCCAGTTAGGCTTGGTTCTCATTTCAATTTTTTGGGTATAATACAAATTATCTAACCAATGCCAGTTTGGTGTCTTGCCTGCTTTTTTACCTGATTGCTGAGATTTGAATTATAGGCCTTATTAGGAAATATGATATAAAAAAGTGGCTGCATCAAGCTGCATCAAGCAACAGTCATCTCATTGCTTATACCGTGCATTACATTTAGAACAAGAGGTATCATGCTCTTTGGCCAGTTGATCATACCCCCGTGTGGTGGCTTAATGGATTTTCATGGCACTACAAATGAAATGCCCTAATTTTTACGACTAAGTTTCTGTGATTTCTGATTGTATTCTACATTTTACCTTCTAATTAAATCTTTTGACAAATCTTTTAATGTTTTGTAGATACTTAAGACTATTTCTTTCGAAATGTTGTAATGATTTCTTTTATCCTTGTGTCCTTGAGACAGATGAAGAGCACTAGTAGTGATTCCGGGAGAACAGCAGCTCTGCCTGCAAGCTTGCTTGCATTTCAAGGTCTGATCTATGGTTTAGATGATTCCTGGGTGCTCTCAGGACTTGGTCATGACTATACACTGACCAGAGACTCAATAAAACATGCTGGAGTTCTGCATTATAACGGTAACATGAAACCTTGGCTTGAACTTGGTATTCCAAAATACAAGAAAAACTGGAAAAATTTCCTCACAAAAGACGAGCGGTTCATGGATCAGTGCAACGTAAATCCATAGCGAGCTTGAAGTACAAAACCGGGAAATCCTATGTTTGGAATTTGAGACAACTGAAGCAGATTGTTGAAATTTTGGCACCTCAAGTTCAATGAGATTCTATATGGAGTGAAATATCGAAATCATATAGGATGTCTACTACAAGGGAGCGAACAATTGTATTCCAAGCAAGTACTACATCGAAAATTCAACCCTGTTATTTACCCAGGCTGGCGAAATTGTACACGGGACGAGCTCGACAAGGTTGATGGTGTATGTAGACAGCCATTCAGGTCAGTTTTGAGTTCATTTAATTGTACCATTCATTTGTGATATAGTTAATAGTTCTGATGATTATTCCCTTTGTCCATGTACAATTCCCCCCTCTTCACATATTCTTTGAGCCCTTGTTTTTCTCAAACAATAAGGGTATACACTAAGCTATATTTGTGATTCTTTGGTTGTCAACTGCTAAATAGTGTATGAATTACTATTCTACAATTGGTTTGGGAATTTTAAGTCACTAGCATGATTGATAGCAACTAGCAACTCTTGCAAGCTTTCTTATGCTCTAAAATGATCTCATATAAGTTACTCCTTAATTTTAACCATTTATTTTCATAAAATATATCTTTATGCGGATCTTTAATATTGTTTTGCCAAAGAGATTTTATATAAATAAGAATATATAAAAAATCATTCTTAATCCAACTTAAAAACATAAAAAAAAAATGTTTAGTATCTTTATTTTTCTGGGAAAGGAGAAATTTTACAATAGTTACAATAGTGTATCTGTAATTTTAGTTTTTCTATAGAATATTAAACATTCATAAAATAATTTCACACTTAACAAAACATATCATTCAATATCATCACATTTACTACAATTTAATCATTTGTAACCATCCAAAATTTAGCACTTAGATTAGTTTAATCTCCACAGTACTTAAATAAAAAGCCAAAATCCACCCTCTAAATATAGTGGTCAGTTGGTTAACAAGAGACAGAGGAGCTCAACTCATGGAAAACAAACTAACGGACAAGCAAACCACAATCCAAGTTCAGGTCATATAAATCAACATCCACACAACTCAAAAACAAAGTGTAGGAAAACAATAGGAATAAACCTTTCCCTCTACCAACCTTCTCCCCACTCATACCTCTCCAATGGCCTACTGCTAAATTCTTCTATCCTTCCCCTCCCAATCTTTTTTACCCACATTGTTCCTTCTTACTCTCAAGAAGGAAGGTGGGGGGAAGAACCCATAAGTTAGCAGGCAGGTCATAGTGAGGAAAACCAACAGAGAGATAAAATTCTAAAATGGCACACACTCTTGTTCTTCTTCCCCTCCTCACCTTAGCATTCTTCACAGTTGCATTTGCCGAAGATCCTTACCTTTACTTCACTTGGAATGTAACCTATGGCACGCTCTCCCCTTTCGTCATCCCCCAACTTGTCATCCTCATCAACGGCCAATTCCCCGGTCCTAACATAAACTCAACTACCAACAACAACATTGTTCTTAATCTTTTCAACTATCTTGATGAGCCTTTTCTTTTATCATGGAATGGCATTCAACAAAGGAAGAATTCATGGATGGATGGTGTCCCCGGCACTAACTGCCCAATCCTTCCCGGCGCCAATTTTACTTATCATTTCCAAGTCAAGGACCAGATTGGTTCTTTCTTTTATTATCCTTCTCTAGGCATGCACAAGGCTGCCGGCGGCTTCGCTGTCTCCGTGTCAACTCCCGCCTTCTTATCCCCGTCCCTTTCGATCCCCCGGCTGATGATTACACTGTCCTGATCGGCGACTGGTATGCTAAAAACCACACCACTCTCACCCACTACCTCGACAGTGGCCCAGGCCTGCACCACCCTTCTGGTGTTCTTATCAATGGAAAAACCGGGAAAACACCAGACGGTAAAGATGAAGAACCACTTTTCATCATGGAGTCTGGCAAGACTTATCGGTACCGCATTTGCAATGTTGGTCTGAAAACTTCACTGAACTTCTGATTTCAATCTCATCCTATGAAGCTCGTCGAGATTGACGGCTCTCATACCGTGCAAAATGAATATATATCACTGGACATTCATGTCGGACAATGTTATTCTGTTCTTGTCATGGCTGATCAAACCCCCGGTGATTACTACATTGCCGTCTCCACTCGTTTTAGCCGCTATAAGTACACATCCACCGGTGTTGTTCGTTATGCAGGCTCGAACTCCCCGCCGAGCCCTGTGCTTCCTCCGGCTCCCGTCAGTTGGGCGTGGTCGTTGAATCAACGGCGCTCGTTTAGGTGGAATCTCACTGCAAGTGCTGCTCGTCCTAACCCTCAGGGCTCTTACCGTTATGGTAGCATCAATATTACTCGCACCATTAAGCTCACCACCTCATCCAATACCATCGACCATAAACTCCGATACTTTTTCAATAAAGTATCGCATGTCGAACCCGATACTCCATTGAAGCTCGCCGTGTACTTCAATGTCACTGACGACGTCTTCACCTACAACTATATGAAAGACGCCGAGGACCACATTGATGTCCCGGCTGCTAAACTCACTCCAAATGTCATCACCGTTGAGTTCCGTACCTTTGTTGAGATCATTATTGAGAAGAGCATGCAGGCTTTTCATCTCGATGGATACTCTTTCTTCCCGGTCGGGTAAGTAATCAGTAACTCTTTTGATACATGCTAGTCTATTTTAACTAATCATACATATACATATTATAGAATGGGTCCTGGAAGATGGTCGCGGTGAGTCGACATGAGATTCAAGTGTACCCTGGGTCTTGGACGGCGATCTTACTAACGTTCGACAATGCCGGAATGTGGAACTTGAGGTCCGAAATTTGGGAGAGGAGGTACCTCGGCCAGCAACTCTACATCAGTGTAATATCTCCGGCGAGGTCACTGAGAGATGAGCACAACATGCCTCCTAATGAGCTTCTTTGTGGCAAAGTTGTTGGACTCCCCCTACCACCTGCCTACAGTTTAAAAAAAAAAAAAGAAAAAAAAAATCAAAGGAGAAATGGGGAAATTGACCCATAATTGTATTATGTTATGGTTGTTGGAGATTGAAGGAAAGGAGAGGAAAAAGTGCAAAGGGTTTGTATGTTATCATCAATCATCTCACTAATTCCTATATGAGTTTGAATTTCATAATGTGTATATGAAGAGGATTTGTTTCATTTTTTCTTTTTTCCAATTTGCCATTTATTTTTCACTTGGTTGTATGTTTGATTTTAATAACTTGTCCAAGTTCTCTAGTGATTACTGGTCCTTATGTTATAATAAGCAAAATAATATGGGATTTTTTTTTTTCAAGAAATATATAATTTTTATTCATAAAAATCACTCTCTTTTTTTATCCATATTTACTTATAATTAAATTTTAAAATATATCTAAAAATATACAATTTTTTTAAATATATACAAACTAATAGATTAAAGTCATTTTAGTCTAATAACATAAAATTCTGCATAGAATGTTCGTGATCTATTAAAAAAACATATTTGAATTTCAGCGCATATAGAGTGAGAGAGCACATGTCACTTTTATGCACGCTAGCTTATTCACAATTTATTAAAATTAAATAAATAAAACACTAAAAACATTTCTAAAAATATACATATCAACATAAAAAAATCATTATATTTTTGTTTTAAGACTCAAAACTAACCTAAAATATCATAATATCATATCTAATTTGGCGATTTTGAGGGTATATTTGGAAAGTAATTAATTATAGTAATTTTTTAAATAAATAAATAAATAAATATTTATTTATTTATTTATTTATATGGGAAAATAGGACGAAACTTCTTCTTTCCTTCATCATGCCTCGCCGTCTCTCTCAACTCAGATTGTTGAAATTCCTATCTAATTTTGCTGCTTGATTAGGGCCTCCGTTTCGATCCCTTTCAATCGATTTCCCATCTTTTTCACCAGGTATGTTTGTTTAATCACTCGTTGATTATGCTGAATTGTTTGTTTTTGTTGCTGATTTGATGTTGTTGGTTTTGTATGCAGATCAATTGACGTTGAATTGAAGATGGATGATTGGGGTACGCCTGTGAATTTTGATGTGAATTTTGAAAATTTTTATCTGTGATATTTGTTATTATTTTTGAAGTTTTAATTATTTACAGATTGCTTGTATATGTTTTTCTTTTCATAATTAAGAATTTCTGGTTGTTTTTCTTGTTTTAAAGTTTTGATTTTTGGGAAACTTATGAAAACTTTGATGGGATTCAACAATTTTTGATAATATACTGTTGTTTAGAAAGAGCATCCTTGGTTTTTTTAATTTGATTTTTATTGAATTTGAAGCAAATCTATTGGATTGTGGGTTTGAATGGTTGTTTGTGCACTGTGTTTGATTAGGATATTGCTGCAAGATCATTATACGTAACTCAAAATGCAATATTGTAATGAATTGTTGACAATTGGCACTTTGTGTGTGTGCGTGTGCATGTGCTTGCAAGGATTTGGGTACTTGCAGAGTGTGTTTGTGTGTGTAACCCATAAATTATAACTTCATTCTTACAAATTTAATCCCAAGCAGTAATGTTTCAAAGTTGAAGTTGTGTAGGCACATTCCTTTGTATGGAGCTGGTTGATTTCTGGGCTAGCCAACCTTTGCCTTTTCACTTACCTCTACATAGATTGTCAATTGAGAGGACATTTATATTTCTATTATCCAGTTTGCTGTTTAAGGACAGCACTTACTTCTAGAGAATCATTCAACTCCAAACCGGGCAGGTCTTTGCGAGTATTTGGACTACAATATATGTAATCACGAGCAATTTTTGTTATATGTATAAGTTCTGTGCATGACTTTTTGATAGTAACTGTTATAATTTTGTTTCCCTTAAACATAATTTAGTAAATTAGATATTTTGTTAGTTTCCTTGGGATGTTCCACTGATTAGGAGATCAATATATGACCCTTTATTCCTTTTAATAATAAAAGCAAACTATATGTTCAGATGATGAAAATTTTAAACCGGCGCCTCCCAAAGAACAGCCAAGAAGTATGTGGGATGATGAAGATGCAGAAGACGATGGTGTAAAGGAGTCTTGGGAAGATGAAGATGTTACTCCGGTAAACTAATGCTATTTATCCCAACTTTTTTGTATTTCTTTTTGTCTTTTCACATGCGATTCACTTATCTAGCTCAGAGAATGGAGATCAGGTAGTAGTGGTGTTACTCATCTCAATTTTTGTTTTCAAAAAGGTCACAGTTGTGTTTTCCTTAACAATGGGCACATGGATTTAGGGACTGAATTATCATTAGAAAGGATAGAACTTCATAGGACCATAATTGAGGGGTAGCAACTAATTTATCTATATATATAGTAAGCATTTCCTTTTTGAATTTGTTATACTGTTTAGATTTCTAATATTTCATATGATTTGTGGGTTAAGGAGTTATAATTTAAGAAGTATTTTATTGCCCTCTTGGAAACAATTGCCTAAACACATTTGGGTGTTAGAAAATCTTTGCTATTAGCTGATTGATGCTAAGGTAGTAAATAGTAATTAACTTCACAAAGGGCTATACATGTGCTGTGGGATTTATGGTTGATCATTGCCTACCTTGTGATGATCCCATTGGTACAGGACAAATGGGAATGAAAACATAAAAAATATCCAGTAAAGGGATGGGACAATTTTGTCATGTCTTATTTGACAAAAGCGAAGTAATTTTATCTCTCTATCATCCGTGGGATAAATTTGTTGCTAGTGAGAACAATGTTTTACCTATTATGCCCTTTTTTTTTTAAACTAATGGCATTGTATCTAAAATAATGTTATGATTTAAAATTTTAAACTATCCCATTGGTACGGGATAGATGGGAATGAAAACAAAAAAATATTCACTAACATAGTGTTTGGATACAAAAGCAGAAGGGAAAATAAAGGAAAGGAAAGAAAGGGGAGGGAAAGAAAGGGAAAATAATAAAGGAAGGGAAGGGTTGAACCCTTGTTTGGATAGTTAAATTTTATGAATGGAAAGACAAGGATGGTTGTTTGAAAACTTGTTTGGTTACGGAAGGGAAAGGAAAAGAAAGGATATATAATAATATGATTTATCAATTATACCCTTAGTATTAAATAAAAATTACTTATTTCTATTTAAACACATGTATTTTCAATATCTCAAACAAAAAGTAGGTATTTTGTTTTAAATATTGAACTTATTACTCTAAAATTGCCAGTATTGTATGATTCCTTTTCGTATCGATTGTTATCATTGAGATTCATGAATAGTTTAGATTAATATTTAGAGATAGATCTTATTTCTATATTTACCTCCTCAATACAAAAAAATTCAAATAATTGAAGTTTTTCTATTTGGAATTGTGTTAGGTTTAATTTCTATTTCTTTAGTAGGATTATTTGTAACTGCATATGTATAATATAGATGATGTGATCAGTTGGGCTTTTAATTGAGTAATATTTCTTTGTTTGATTGACCTAGAAAAAATACAAACAAGTAAAGAAACATATAAACAAACAATAAAGAAATACATAATATTGAGAATTTGCGATGGGGATGATGTAAACTCACTAAATCTACGATTTGTATATTTTCTATAAGAAATTATGTGCATTAACAACCAAACAAAAACCCTAACATATGAGAACGACGGGATGTTGGCCATAAACAATTAAAAAACACATAATAACAAAAACAATATAATAATGAAAGCCTAAAAAGGAGAAGTCTAGTGATAAAGTAATGTTCAAGGCCATACAGATGTGTGATCTACATCGATAAGTAAAGAGAGAAATTTAAAAAACATAAGATCAAATTAATGCAAGATATGTGGCATTAACAATAGGGATTGAATCAAGAGTTGAAAATAAGGTGCATGAATTTTATTTTTAGACAAGATGATTGGTGACGGGTGAATCCTTGATTACAATAAAATTAGATTGAAAAAAGTGAAAGAAGAACTTTATATAAAGTGTTATGTAATTAATTAAAAAAATCGAGGGTAGTAAGATCTTTTTAAAAATTATAAAATTTTTAGGAGGTTCTCCCTTCTTTGGTACCCTAAATTGGGTGGTTAGAAAAAGTGAGATTTTGGAGGGTTTTGGAAGGTCAAAGTTAACCCTTCCTTTCCCTTCATTCAATTAAAAAAAATCATCCAAACAAGGGAAGGGCTAAAATTGACCCTTCGAAACCCTCTCTTTCCGTTACATTCCTTTCTTAATCCTCAATCCAAACATAGCATAAAGGGATGGGACGATTTTGTCATGTCTTATTAGACAAAATCTAGGCCTTTGACAAAAGCGAAGACATTTTTATCCCCCTATCATCCGTGGGATAAATTAGTTGCTATTAAGAACAATGTTTTACCTATCATGCCCTTCATTTTTTAAACTAATGGCATTGTATCTAAAATAATGTTATGATTTAAAATCTTAAACTAGTCTATCAATAATGCTTTTTGGTTATACAAAATAATATATATATATATATATATATATATTTTGAACGGTATCTATGAATTTATTTCTATTAGACTTCCATTATCCTTATTTAAATGTTATGATTCAAATCTTGAGTAGATGAGATTATTAATAAAAATAGGCAATTCAAATATTAAATTAATATAATTTTTCATGAATATGAAATTTGGGAATTGGGAAATCACTTTTACATCAATCTAAAGGTTAAAATTTGAAATAGGAGTAAACTTTTGTCTTATCTGTTTTATTAATTAGATATTTGCAATTTAGCAAATGCAAATATCCAGATGCCTGTAAACATTATGTGGTAATACCCTTAAAGCATCATTATATATCCAATATGATTTTTATGGGGAGATATAAGCAAATGTGTTTTTTCAAGTGTCTATAAACAATATACACTTTTGCGAGGTATTTATGTAATGATTTCCTTAATTATTTATTAAATTATTATATGATATTATTTGAATAAATATTTGTTTTAACTTTGGACAACAATAGGGGTAGTTTTGATCTTTGTTTTTTATTTTTTATTTTATTTTATTTTTACCACTGTCATAGTATAAGCTAAGTGTTTTGGTTGTGTTGTACCAAACAGCGAAGAGGCAAAAAAAAGGAAAATTGTTCTATTTTGTCTGGAGTTGTCTAGTCATGTCTATCCTCCTTGTTCTGTGTTGGTTACTAAACACTATCTTAGTTGGAGTTAATCCAATCTAGCTCAACCAAACACAAGGCCCTTATATGTAATAAAACCAATCTCAAACATGTTCATCTAACAGGACAATTAAATGTCTGATCAATCATTGAGAAGAAACATCTTGGGATACTTTACTGTTCCAAGCCATTTGATCTAACTTTTGCTTATGGTTTTGATGCATACAATGAATGGATAGTTAATCTGAATGCTGTATGCAAATGAACATGTCCTTGAAAGCATTGCTAGTTGCAGTGTTATGTGCTATATAGTTTTGGATTAAATCTGCGGCATTTACACTTGAGCCATATGCTCCTCCATATCTCAACTACAATTCTTTAATTAAAGAAACTATGAGACATGGTCAAGGAAGTATTCTTAAGTTTGTTCTGTGGTTGGTGGTCCTGTTGAACATGCTTTGCTGTTAAACTCTAGTGCTTCTGTTGCTTGATTGTTCAGATTCATCTAAGTGAGCAGCTTATAGATGGTCATCTCTTGCTTCAATGCAACGCTGCTAAGTTTAAGTTCTCTTTTGCAGTTTTGCTTATATCTTATGTGAATACTTTATCCCCAGTTTTGCTTGCATATCCTTCATGTTATTTTGCATCCTACATATATATATATTTATATATATAAGCCATCCAGTGTAACTTTTGTACATGATATGTTTTTAGAAAACTTGTTTGGCTAATCACTTATTCAAGTTCATCTTTTAAGTTTCTACATGAGAAACTTGTCAAGCCCAATCAATTTATGCTTGTTTATATTATCCTAAATCCTAGGCATGCTTGCAGTGCATGACATTAGGTCCTAGCAGTTCTTTTTGTAACATTTATGTGCTGATCGCCCTCATTTTACGCAATCACTTCAACTCATTTATTCCATGTTATATTTGATGGAGTTTTTATTTTTTTAAGCAAAACTTGTGATATTACTCTCCCGTCACTTTTCTGAATTATAGCTGACATGTGGGTAACTGGTACAGGCACCTAAACCAGCACCTTCAGTAGAGAAGACTGTACTTAAACCTGATAGCAAAGCTATTGGGAAGAAAGCAGAGGAGTCTCAACAGAAGGTTACTGAGGCTAGTCAAGTAGCTGCTGAAGTTCTCATAGATCCTGTTGCAGAGAAACTCCGGCAACAAAGGTGATTCTTGTGTTGTATGGATCTGTCCCCGACTTTTCAAGCAGTCATGCAAATTGATCATATCCATTCACTGACTTGGCGTCCTCTTTTGGTAGACTTGTAGAAGAAGCTGACTTCAAATCTACTGCAGAACTGTTTGCCAAGAAAGGCGGTAATAATTCTCTGGATAATTTCATTCCCAAGTTTGAGAGTGATTTCCTGGAGTATGCAGAACTCATTTCTCATAAGTTGCATCCTTATGAGGTAATCTTAACTTTGTTATGCGGAAAGCCCATCATGAAACAAAACCAGTGCGTGTACTAAAATGACTTTGTCCAATTGATTTCATCAGAAAAGCTTCCATTACATAGGCCTTCTTAAATCTGTCATGAGGCTTTGTATGACCTCCTTGAAAGCAGCAGATGCCAAGGAAATAGCGTCCTCCATCACAGCGATAGCAAATGAAAAACTCAAGGCTGAAAAAGAAGCTAATGCAGGCAAGAAGAAGCACGGTAAATATCCAGACTTTCACTCAATCAAAAAAGAGATTCTCTCGACTTTTCATCACTATGCTTATGCCTATTTTGTTTCAGGAGCAAAGAAGAAACAACTTCATGTTGGTAAACCTGATGATGATATGGTCGCTGATAGATACGATGATGTGGGAGAGGATTACGACTTCATGTGAGATGTGGAACATTGCTATTTTGTTTGGCTTCATTGGACTTTGAAGATGCCCGGCGTTAGTTCTATACATGAGTGTTAGCTTATATTATAGTTGCCATGTCTGGACCTCCATTGCAAAATCTGATCTCATAGTGAACAAGAGCACGCTAAGAATTTGAAATATCCGGGAGGCCATTCTTCAAATTTTCTGCACAAACTGTTTTATGCTGTAACTTTCATATTTTTAAAATACCCAAATCCTACTGATTTCATGTTTTGAATCTGTTTTTATAGAAATCATGAGTGGTTTGTGCTATGATTTCTCAAACAAAACGGATATACATCAAATCAAATTGAGAAAAAAAAACTTCCTGTTTGCTACTACTTGGGTTCAATCTTTGTTGATAATGCATATGCACCACTGTAGTCAAAACCACTGCTGCTTGCTTCCTTTGTTGGCAGTTGTTGATCATTGTACAGGTGACCATGTAGAGCAGTACCAACTCCTGCTTCTCTATAAAAATCTGTTGCCGATGAAGGTTCTGATTCTGGTTCAATTTGAAAGCCATCAGACTGCAACATGAGTTCGATTTCCTTGACGACTTGGTTCATTTTTGGGCGGCGTGCTCCTGTTTCTTCCACGCAGAGCATGGCCAGTTGAACAAAGCTTTTGAATGCGATGAGGGTTTCTGAATTCCGAATGACAGTGTCAACCATGTCCTCCAGGCCACAGTATGGATCTTCGCCCATCATGTTCAAGGCTAGCCTCACTTCACGCACAATGTACTTGCCTTTGTGGAGCGGTGGCTTACCGGTTATCAATTCAAGCATCACCACTCCGTAGCTGTAGACATCGCTCTTCTCCGTCAGCAGTTGAGTCATGTAATACTCCGGGTCCAAATACCCCTGTTGGAGGTAGGATGTGAGATACAAAATTATATATTCATATCAATACTTGGTAAATCAATGTTCTTACCAATGTTCCTTTGACTTGGGTGGAAACATGCCCTTTTTCTGCATCAGATACTAGTTTGGAGAGTCCGAAGTCTGCAACCTTTGCATTTAGGAGCTTGTCGAGAAGGATATTTGCAGACTTGATATCCCTATGAATTATTGGAGGATCAGCGAGTTCATGAAGGTACGCAAGTCCTCTTGCTGATCCTAGAGCAATCTTCAACCTCTTCATCCAGTCAAGTTGTTGCTTACCATTCTCTGCAGTTGATAGTATCAGCAAATATTATACTTTTGAAAACTTAAGCCACTAGAAAGCGAGAGACCTAGACATATATATTATTCTGACATTTGTTCACCATGTGAGACTATTAAGATTAGTAAATTTACCTGCGGACAAATTCTCTCTTAGTGTTCCATTTGAAATGAACTCATAGACTAGCATTTGCTCCCCTTGCTCAAAACAGAAGCCAACAAGTCCAACAAGGTTCTTGTGGTGAACTCTTGAAAGCAATTCAATTTCAGTCTTGAACTCCGCAGCGCCTTGCAGGGATCCTGCTTGCGCTCTCTTGATGGCAACTACCTGCCCGTTTGTCAGCTGTCCTTTATAAACCTGTATTGAAATTCATGTTACATATCAAATTTAAGCTAGGAAGAGAAACCACAATATATATATATATATACATATATATGTATATTACTCGCCTTCCCGTAACCTCCTGCTCCGATTTCGTTCATTTCTGCAAAGTTATTTGTGATCTTTGTCAGCTCATCAAATGTGAACCATCTGGCTCCTTTCAGTTGTGGTACTCCATCGACGCCTTTAGTACTTGCCCAAGCAGCTGAGTTGTTGCAAAATAAGCCAAATTTAGGAAAAAAAATCAGAAATATTTAAATTGTAACTGATTATATACATGATGTGTTGCTTTTAATACCAAAAGGTTTGCTAATTTCGGTGGCTCTCTCTGCTCTTCTTTTCTGTCTGAATGCATATATTCCCATTCCAATTAGCGTAAGCAGAACAATAGCACAACCTGCTGCTATTCCAGCTGCTGCACCTTTGCTTAACGAGCTTCCTCCTGATTGATTATCTGAAAACATTTCTTCTGAATTTAATTTGGATTTTTTGATTGTTTAAGTGAAGTAATTAAAATAGTTTGACTGATACCTAGGCAAGGATAAGGATTGGCAGTGAATAAGTATGGTCCAAAGATCTTTGGAGGCTTGAATTCATTCTGTTGGCCGAGTTGAGAAGAAATTCTGGATACTTCTGATTGATTGAAACTGGTTCCAGTTGGTGGGAACAACTTCACTTGAACTTGCATATATGAGTTTTCATCAAAAAATGGGTTTTCAAGGTATACTGAGCCAGGAGAGAGCGAAAGATTTTGCCATAGTTGGTTCTCTAGATCTTGAAACACTGTGCTATTTGTTACATCTGAGAAGTATGGTGCTCTGAAGGTCAGCATTCCAGTCAATGGACAAGCGCAATTGCAACTTAGAGGTCTGACACTGAGACCAGAAGAACATGAACTAGAGCCACAACTTGCTAGACTCGTAGAGTATGGTGTCAGCGCTTGTGGGTGATCACTGCAGTATATTGTATTCTTTAGCACTGACACTGTTTCACAAACTTCATTTCCGTGAAGCCTACGTTGTAGACAAAAATGAAGAAAATGAGGATGAATTCGAACAGAACAAGGATGAGATTTTGTGTGTTGTGAGATTCACATTATGATGCCATGGAAATTGGGAGGTGGAGTGAATAAGCTGATGTTATTGTTTTCGAAGTTCACTGTTTGTAAGTGAGAACTGATGTTGCTGCCCATGCCAAGTGTGCCGGTGAATTCGTTGTTGTCTAGTATCCTGCCAAAGATCTTCAATATTCAGAGACATTGTAGAAACGATCACTATCAATGACTCTGTGCCATATGTTGACAAGATACTTACACTTGTTGTATTTGTGGGAGGCTGAATAATTTTTGCGGCACTGGTCCGCTGAGTCTTCCATATGATACAACTCTGTTCCAACAAGAATGTTTCTGATTAGTAGAATTAAAAAGTGCATTGATCTCAGATAAGTTATACAGGCAGAAACTCACAGAGAAGTAAGAGTATCCAATGTCGAGAACCATAGCGGAGTTTCTGAACGATTAAATGTGTTGTTGCTCAAATCTCTGTTTGTCATTTCAGTGCAATGTTGCTTATTCTTAAGAATTTCAAGGAAACAACAGTAACTGTTTATTGTTGAAAAGGATTTTTACTATCTCTTACACGTAATTGAGACTGCTCATTCCAGTCAGATTTGGCATCAGTCCGGTTAACTTATTGTTTGCTAAGTTCCTGAAATGCAGAATGAATTCATACAGCGAACAAAGTGAAACCGATTGTAATTACTTGTGATAACTTTGCTATTTATAACTTACAGTTCATGAAGGTTTGTAAGATTGGCAATGGAGGAAGGAACTGGGCCCGAAAAGCCATTCCTATCAAGCCGACTGTTCTAGAAATGCACAGAATTAATGCAGAGAATTTGATGAGTAACTCTATTTAATTGCAAGACACTTACAGAGCTTCAAGCGAATTCACAAGACCTATACTCGCTGGAATCTCACCGGTAAAATTATTCCCATCGAAAAGTCTGCTCACAATGTGTCGAAAGATTCAGCCCAAAGTTAACCATGAAGAAGGTAACAATGAGTAAATAGCAACTTACATGTGTATCAGTTGCATCTGAGAACTGAAAAGTTTTTCTGGAATGGTTCCTGATAGATTGTTTTGGTTGAAATGACTGTAAAGAAGAAATATTAGGATAAAGACAAGTTTGACTGTTTACAAGAGTGGCTTTGAGAGTGAATGAGAATACTCACAAATGCTGTGTATGAACAAGTAGGTCCAATCCCGGAGATGTGCCTGACGAGATTGGGAGTTGCCCACTTAACTGATTATAGGAAAGGTCCAGCCAATAGACATTGGAGAGATTACCCAAGGATGCAGGAATTGTTCCGCTGAACTGGTTCGAGTTCAAAGCCCTTGTAGATTTCATTGCAGTCAATTTAAGTTTCAGCAGAAATACAGAGTTAATTCAAGCGTATTCGCATAATTCTTACAAGAACGAGAGTTTCGATAAACTGCCTAATACCCCCGGAATGCTGCCAGTGAAGCTGCAATTTTGGAGACTCCTGCAATGTTCAAGACGTATACCGGATGAGCTATTATTGTCTGGTAAAACACCCTCAACTTTTTCAATAGATAAACTTACAGACTCGTAAGCTGTTTCAGATTGCCGATGTTTTCCGTAAGAGGGCCGCCTAGACCTCCATTAAGAGACAAGTCCCTGCAAGTTTGAACTTAATCTTTTCGATTCGCTTCATTTCTGAAGGACAGAAAAATACTGATCCATAATTCAAAAACTCACAAAGTTTGCAACTGGGATAGTTGTCCTATGTCTCCACTCAGTGTTCCTTGGATATTCTGGTTTGATAGAATACTGAGAAAGGAAGAACATCAAATAACAAAATTTTTCACATGATTAACAACTCTGGTATAGGAAAGAAGAAGCTCTCACAGTGTAACAACTCTGGAACCAGTGCAGGTGATTCCTTGCCAAGCTGTGCCACAAGGATCATCTGTTTGTCCCCATGCTGATGGTGTGTTCTGCCACTGTTCCATCAAAGATCTCAGTGCAGCAACTGCAATTGTTACATTGATTTAGTCCAGTTTTTTACAGCAAAAGAAAACAAGCAAAGAATTACTGAAACTGATTGAAAATACTGACCATCTTGAGGATCTGTGTTTCCGAAACAGACATGAAAACCGGACAAACAAACAAGAAACAAGAGAATTCCGGTGAATTTCGCCATTCGAGCAAACTCGAGAAAGTTAGCAGTTTGTCAAGAAGACTGCATGCTGAGCAGAAACATAAGATGACTGCAATCTGAGACCTTTTCTTCAGAAAACACAGACTTTTTGTGCTTGAATTGTCTTTGAATTGATCCAAGATTGTTGGTTATGCTAATAATTTAATTCCATTGATCCTTTCTTTAAAGTCTTTGGAGCACTAAAACATTGAAAGTCAAAGACCTTGTTGTGCTTTCAGATAAATGGCTGGAAGTATGACAATTCAACAGCCACTCAGATTTTTTTTCTTTTAGTTTGCAAATTATTTGGTCACATAATAAGAAAGAGATTTTTTTTTTTTTTTCAAATTTATGTCATTGTGTTTTTAATACGCTTCTATGGCAAGTGCTAGTTTTTTATTTAAATATTTATATCATTGTGTTTTTAATTAATAAGCTTTGGTGCAATTAAATAAGAAGAAGAGTAAAATAAGACAATTATATATATATATATATATATTTTGATGAAAGTGACACACGTTATATATATTAGAGGTGTGCACATGGGCTGAGAATTAATCATCTAATCCATGCATCCTCAATCGGGGACGAGAAGATTGAACAGTACTACTAGGCTATGAGTCTTTTGGTAAAACAATAATATATTGTAATAATTCAGCATTTATCCAATATTTAGACTAATTTTTATATAGATTTATATTTATAGGCACTGAATATTTTTAATGATAATAAAAAAATTTATTTTTATCAATTTGTTGAATTTTCTTCCACTTTTGTACTGTATATGTCTGTATCTTTCTTTTGTCTTAATTTATATTATTTTTCTTCTTCTTATAAAAAACATTTGTAATAGGTAACGTGTAAGCAATTATCATAATATTTAGTAATATATAAATGATTTTTTTTTAGGAGAATAATAATAGTAATACAACTAAACATCCAATAGGAGGGATTATCATATATTTACAGCCATATTTGCTTAATCAAACTATCATCAAAGAAAAAAAAAACATTACCTCTTTAATAAATTTCTTTTATTCCAATTCTTCTCTTTCCTCCGGCCGTGTCTGTTTTTTTTTTTAAAGTTCTTTCATTGTGACAGGGTCATATACAACTTGTAAACCTCCGCATTACTTGACCCAATCTTTTAATTCAAAATGGCAAGCCAACATGTGAACAAATTTACTCTTTTTATTATGTTTAATAGAACTAGTTGCTTGCTAATCTTTATCTAGTTTTTTTTATTGATTTAATGTGATTTTAATTATTATGCTTATCAACTATCCCAACTAGTAGTCTATTTAATACTTGATGTATTTGTCCATGATCTAATTGATTGTTTTACTAATGAAAAATGGTTTGTTAGGTTAGGTATGAGGGTATATAGATTTGGTAAAACATTGTGTGAGATGGACAAATGGAGAGGTTAAATTTCAAATATGTAATAATTTAAGGAGCAAATTGTAAACTATCAAATGTCAACGAATTCTTTAATCCTTTGCTTAGATTTAGTACAAATGTGTGGTTTCATACTATGATGTATACTTTTGTGCAATTTGGTAAATATAATATTATTTTGCCATCGTTTAATTAACCAAATATTTGTTTGAATATATATATATAGGGAGGGACGGAGGGTGGGTATGCACACATCATATATGAAGATAATTGTGTGATAGTCAATATATTATATATATTATGTAAAGTGAACAAATAATACCACAAACTTATATTAAGATTTCAAAATTGATTTGACAACATTTGTCAATAAATAAAACAAATAATTGAAATGATTATATTTTTATTTATTTATTTATTTGAAAAAGGTGATAATCTACTTTCATTTAAAAGAAAACTAATACTACAAGCCACCACAAAGAGTGGACAGAGAAAAACAGACATATCAACAAAGACCTCGGCCCACTAGAAGTAGCTCAGCAACCAAACAAAATAGACCAAACAAGACCACCACAAAAACCCGAGGAAGAAATGGTGCCCTCCACCCAACGCTCCAACTGACAGCCTAGCCCATGTTCAGCACCTGCACCTTCTCAGCTGTGGAAGCACCAAATGTCTTCAAAGAGCGAGGCCCCAAGAGCACTTGGGTTAATTTCTTAGTTGATGGGTCCTAATCAACATCACCCGAAAGGCAACCATATTTGCTAATGGGCCTAAGACCCGGTCCACAAAAACCTCACCAAGTTGCCTAATCAAAGAACATTCGAGCTCAAAGATTGGAGCCAATGGCCATCCCAAAAGATAACCAAACCTCAAAAACAATCAGATCCTCTTGACATCTTATCAAGGAACCAATCTCAAAACATCTTATCAATGGGCCCAGCCCAGAACGCCCACCAATCTCAATTGAGTCCACCAAGCTTAAATGGTCCACAATCACCAAGGTGACCAATGGTGGAGTTGAGTCATGTGCCGCAACTTTCGAAGTCAATAGTTGCTCATAAAATCCACCACATATCAAGGTGGGATTTGCCACAAGTCTACAAGCAGATTCCATGCCTCCCATTTTGACAGCAACCTCAATCAACGCATAGTCGACAACGTTGCCTTTGCCTTAGGAATTGCATGCCTCTCGATTCGTTCCAACCGACTTCAACTAATTGGAGGATAACTGTATGTGTTTATTAGGCTGGCAAGGAGGCAACGGACCATCGGTCCGAAGCGATGCCTGTTTTTGAACGTTTGAGTCTCTCCGCCGGTCATCGGAATCCCCGGGAGCAGCGCTCTCTGGCCGAGATTCAAGGTTCTCCTTCAGCACGACCTCGGGAGCGAAGCTCATCTGGTAGGCCGTCACATTCTCCTTTGAACTACTCGAGACTCCGAGAGCAGAGCTCGCTGGACGGGTTCGTTGAGGATGGGTACGAGATCGCCGCACACCGGAATCTTGTCTCTCATCAAGTCCAAGAACTGGTTGCACTTTCTCCTCCTTGTCTACCGTACAAAATTGAGGTTCAAATGTTGTTTTCCCATTGGCATCTCGGTTAACCTCACGAGTGGATTTGGTATAGGTCGAAACCTTCACCGAGTCAAGAACCTCCTCACCCTCACTCGGTCGTCGGAGACCGAATCATGAGAGGGAGCCGCCCTCGAGGTTCTTGAGAAGACCCCGAGAGTAAAGCTCACCAGATGGATCTCCTGCCCCATCACCGGAGAGGCCCCGGGAGCTCTGCTCACTGGACGAGTCTCCATCACCCTCTTTACGAACGTGCCATCCCAGGGAGCACACAACCGGTGCTTAACATCACCCACCCTGGAGTCATCCTTCCTCATCGTCGAGACCATCTTTGCCATGCTACCTTGTCCACCAGTACGGGAGCAGAGCTCGCCTTTGCCAATGTGGGAGCCAAGCTCTACCACATCTGGATAATCTTCCGTTATACCAACTTGCCCTCCAGAATGGGAGCAAGGCTCAACCAAAGTCGGGCAGGCATCCTTCTTAGCCATGTCACCAACAAACCGAGCACTTCCAAGACTTCCACCGAGGCGAAGCTCGGCCACCGTCTGCCGTTCACCCAAAGGGGTACCATGGTCACTATAGGAGCAAGGCTCTACCACCGCCAGCGACTCACTGAAAGAGATCCCCAATCCAACCTCCGTCGGTATCTCACTCAACGAACCTTCTTTGTCCCCAAGCATCAGGTCCAAAAACGCCGACAACACACCAACTTCTTCCTTCTCGTCATCAGAGGACCAAAATTCCTCCACATCATCCTCACAATGAGGAGGGGAGTAACACACTGGCACATAGACCGGCCGATCATCGGGGTCGAAGGTGAGGCGAACATCTCCGTCCATCCTTTCCCCTGACCAAACTTATTTTATGTATATTTTTATTTATCAATAATTAAAACAAATATTCATATTTGCTCTTACTTGTAGTGTTTATTTGCCATTTTAGAAGAAACAAAACATTCAAGAGAAAGAAACCCACACCAACGGTGCCTTTATGAAAGATAGTGTAGAAAGCTTAAATTGAATATCTGACCTTGTACTCTCCAAGTGTGTAACCTGTCTTTTGTAAGATTGAAGACTTCTTGTTGAATACCATCATTGTATACCATGATAGTTAAGCAGATAACACTCCCATTAACATTGCTGCCCATGGCTCCACTAAATCTATCATACATATCAAATATTGCTGGCAAACTCAATATTGCATGTTATGTATCATGAGACAATCATGGATTCACCTTTTTAAGAGAAAATATTATCATTTAAATCTTGTAATATTTTTTGGATAAATGCGATGAGCATTATGAGTCAGGAGTGTGCACGGGCTGAGAGTTGATCTTCCAGTCTGTGTGCTCTCACTTGGCAACGTGGGACTTAGGTAGCAAGCCAGAACTCACATTAGGGGACCAGCTATTACCATAATGTTCAGCGGGACTTGAACTCGGGACACTTGAGAGTCTTATATCACGCCTTTCGCAGTAGAGCCAATGTTGCTGGGTTATAAACATTTTAGCAAATCTTGTAGTTTGTTTGTCTTCAGTTTGCCAGTCAATAGCTATTTGTGAGTCTATCTTTCTAGTTAAATAGCTGTTAATGATTGAAGTGGTGATCTACATCAATATTTTTTTATTTATTTGGTGATGATTTATAGTTTTTGATAGTATACATGAACCATCATATAAACTATAAAATGCTAGAAACATATAATTAAATTATATCATGCAATAGAGTATTAATTAAAACAACAAATCTAAGTTAGAATATCTAAGCACTAGCCTAAAACTGATTTTGCACCTCCGAGCAAGGATCTCCAACATCACTAAGGTAAAGACAAATTCAAGTATTACCAAAGTATAGAGTGGAGATATTGAGATATTCAACACCTTTCTTTATGGTACGAAAGCAATATTTCTTTATGGTACCAGAGCAAGGTTAAACATAAAACCCTAGCTCATTTTTTTTTCTCTTTTTTCTGATCTTGGTGCTGTGTGCACACCATGGGTGACAGCAATGGAGGCGATAAGGGCAAGAAACTAGTGGCTCTTGATCTTACTTCTCCTAATTATCTACACCCTTCTAATCATCCTGGGATGAATTTGTATCCAGTGGTTTTGACAGGAAACAATTATCAAGAATGGGAAAATAGTATGCGTAATGCCTTTCATGCAAAGTATAAACTTGGTTTCTTAGATGGATTAGTGACAAAACCTGATGATCTTACAAGCGAGATAGAGGATTGGTGGAGTGTTGATTCCATGATCATTGAGTGGGTCATATAATCTATCGAGCCTACGCTATGATCTACAATCACCTACTATGATACGGTGAAGGAACTTTGAGATGATCTTCGCTAACGGTTTTCCATTTGCAATGGACCTTGGATACAACAATTAACCTTGGATTTGGCGCGATGTGAGAAGAATGGCTAGAGTGTTGCAGCCTATTATGGGTGCTTGAAGAAGATTTGGGATGAGCTTTCAACATACGTCAATACATGAGGATGCACATGTGGTAAGCACACATGTAATTGGGTCATGGATTTAAGCTAAGAGCGAGAAGAAAGCTGCATTTATTAGTTCTTGCTTGGTTTGGATGATGACTTATGCGGGACCTATCGTTCCAATCTCATCGCTTAA
Organism: Dioscorea cayenensis subsp. rotundata; assembly: GCF_009730915.1. Lineage (NCBI taxonomy): Eukaryota > Viridiplantae > Streptophyta > Magnoliopsida > Dioscoreales > Dioscoreaceae > Dioscorea > Dioscorea cayenensis. The sequence continues at coordinate 3,052,808 of NC_052479.1, forward strand.
GATCTTTTGCCTCCTCTGAACCGTGCCTATGCATTGGTGGTTCAAGAGGAATGTTACAAGACCATGACAAAAGGGCTAGATGCCCGCAATATTGGGGTTGCATTTGCTATCCATAGTGCCTCATCTAGCCGTTATGAGAAGTCACTTTATGCTGGGGTTAGTTATGGATCTTAATGCTTTAGTTGTTTCTTTATTGCAATCCATATTATTTGAATCAAATTATGTGTTTTGTATGGCTTGATTGCTAATGAGGCAAAAGCCATAGTTCTTATGTATGATGTGCTTTATGATGAGTAGAAATACTCACCTAGCATGGACATGCCACGATTGGAGGAAATTGTGAGTAAGCCTAGCAATGGGCTACTTTGGAGTCAAGAGTTCTCCTCCCTTAATCCTCTCAAGTGGATTAACAAGAAATTTTCATGCTCTTTGCAATCATAGAGAATAGATTTTAGAGAAATCACATTTTCATTCTATATGAGATTAGGGATAACTCTTCTCAAGAAGGACTATCTATTTCAGAAATTCTTGTTAGTTCGCATTAAGATTTTATAGAGTGCAATGTGATTGTGGGTTGCCAGTATCAGCACTGTACTAAATTAGTTACTATTCACCTTGCAAGAGGGTTTAATATAATTTATGATTTCTCTCAGTTTAAATAGAATTGCATACTTACATAAGTCTTGAACTTAACAAACCCTAAGGGGATACTATACACGGACATGCATTTCTTCCCTTGTTTCTCGATTGATTTTATTTCCGCATTCTTTTTTTTCTTTTCTCTTGCTTCTTAGTTTATTCACACACATCACAATTTTTCTTTAGGCTAGTTTTTGGGATTAGGGCTAATACTAGTACTTTCATTTTTCCCTGTGTATCGATGCCTGCCTTTGTGCACACTATTACTACTTGATCGGTGCGTACACTTGCGTTCCTATCAAATATCTTTTTTTGTCGAATATTTTACTTATAGAATCAAATTGTACTTCATTTGATGGTGTTGATCCTGACTCCATAGTATCCATCTTGTTTCAATCCATATTAGAAATTAAAAAAAAAAATCAAAATAATTATTATTGTATGTTAAAAAATACATGTAATTAACTCTCTTGTATGGTTTGTGGAGATGTTTGTTTATATGAATACTGTATGCTAAAGTATATAAATATGAATCTTTGTCTAAGTAGATGATAAAGGTAATGATAAAAAAAGCTAATGATATACATGTTCTCTTCACTCATGGAGTAATAAAATATATCATTCAGTAAAACTAGCTAAAACATGAGCTTTATATATGGAAATTAAGCAAAGATATGAACTATAGAAATCCATTATTGGACATAGTACATACTTTGTATATAGAAACTATCATTAATGTTACATATAACTTATAAGATGCACATATTGATACATATATAAACTAAAGTCCTTGTCAATGTTGTCATAAATATGCATATATGGTTTATAAGTGGATGATGATAAACTACCAACCAGCTATGTAACTATCCATTTGGCAATCAAAGAGAGAGAAAATTTCTCTCTCTAAATATATAAGAAAGAGACAAAGCATGAACAAAAAATCAAAACAAGTTAGTAGAGAAACTAAGAAACATCAACCAAGCATCCTTAATTTAATTCTCATGTCTCACCATTAAAATAAAAGTATAGAATAAAGCAATTCCCGGATGTAAATATGTGAGAAAGAAACAAGGCATGAACAAGAAATCAAGTCGATCCAACGAAACGACAATTGGGATCTTGTTGATTTACCAGAGGGGAAGAAACTGGTTGGCTTAAAGTGGATTTACAAGACAAAATACAATGCAAATGGTAGCGTTCTAAAGCACAAGGGTCGCTTAGTTGACAAAGGATACTCACAAGTGCATGAAGTTGATTTTGATAAAACCTATGCTCTGGTGGTGAGGTTTGAAACCGTGCGATGTTTTCTTGCTATAGCTGCACAATACTGATGGCTGGTCTACCAATTGAATGTCAAGTTGATATTCTTAAATGGCGAGCTCCTAGAATAGTTGTACGCCCATCAACCTAAAGGGTTTGTAATTCAAGGTTTTGAACATAAGGTGTACAAGTTGCATAAGGCTTTGTATGGGTTGCGCTAAGCTCCGCGCGCTTGTACAACAAGGTGGATAAAACTTCATACAACATGGGTTCACAATAAGTGAAAATAAGCCTACTTTGTACACTGAGATGTAAGGAAGCAAAGGAAATTTGATGGTGTGCCATTACATGGATGATATCATCTATATGGGATCATGCCAAACAATCACAGAAGAGCTCAAATGTGGGATGATGAAGGTGTTTGACATGACTGACCTAGGTCCCTTGCATTATTTCTTAGGGCTTGATGTAATTCAAGGAGAAGATGGAATATTCTTGCCAAAAAGGAAATATGCTGAATATTTAGTGAAAAGGTTCAGTTTACAAGGATGCAAGCCTGCTACGACACCTATGAATATAGCAGAAAAATTGCAGCTTGAAGACGGCACTGGAAACAGTGATGTTCAGAAATATTGAAGTCTTGTGGGAGGCTTACTTTATCTAACACACACACACACGCCCTAATATTATGTTTGCTATCAATATGATGTCAAGATTCATGCAAAATCCCACAAAACAACACAGTGGACCAGCTAAACGAATCCTTAAATACATTGCAGGGACTCTGGAGTTTGGGGTTTGGTATACATGCTCAACTAAGTTTAAATTGCAGGGATATTCTGACAGCGATTGGGTGAGCTCACTTGATGACAAGAAAAGCACATCCAGGAGTGTCTTTACTCTAAGCACCAACGCTATCACTTGGTATTCTAAGAAACAGGAGATCATCACACTCTTGACTGCTGAAGCTGAGTACATCACCGCTACATCTTTAGCATGCCAAGCGATCTAGCTCAGAAGGATTTTTTCAAACTTCGGTTTGGTGTAGAGAGAAGCCACAGTGAATGTACTAACCATCAAAGATGTTTTTCCATTGTTCCATCAAAGATCTCACTGTAACTACAGTAATTGTTTCTTTGATTTAGTCCAGTTTTTTACATGAAAAGGAAACAAGTAGAGAATTACTAAAACTGATTGAAAGTACTAACCATCTTGAGGATTTGAGTCACCGAAAAAAACATGAAAACTAGCCAGAGAAACAAGAGAATTCCTGTGAATTTCACCATTTGAGCAAATTCAAGAAAATTGGCGATTTGGAAAGAAGATTGCTTGCTAAATATAAACATAAGACAACTGAAATCCGAGAATTTCTTTTCAGAAAACACAAGCTTTTTGTGCTTGAATGATGTTTGAATTGATCCAAAGTTGTTGTTGGTTATTCCAATAATTTAATTCCATTAACACATTCTTTATTTGCTTTCATATGTTTATATAAAACTCTGATAATTCAACAGCCTCTAATCAGTTTTTTTTTTCTTTTAGGTTGCACGAGGTTGGTCACATTATAAGAGATGTTTTTTTATTAAAAAAAAATTATGTGAGATCTTTTAATACCCTCTTTCGCAAGCGCTAGTTTTTATGTATATCATTGTGTTATTATTTCATCCGTTTTGTGATTTAAGAAATTTACCTCTTAGTGTCTTCCCTGCTAGATTGATTTCTCTTATTCATACATATACATATATTGTGCTGATGAGTATAATTTTCATTCAATTGTATAGACTTTTTTAACTCACGATTAATGAAATGTGAATTATTTTGAACCAATTTTACTTATAATCTTATTGTTATTGTGTTGTAGGAAAGAAAGAGAATGATTTGAAAGAAGAATGCATCGAAAGCACAAAATTCGAGAAAAGTGGATCAAGTTTCAATTACCTTTAGTTTTTAGTTATTCTTTGATTATTTGGTTATGAACCTTGTTAATATGTTGAGTTTTGCAATTATCATGTTCTAAATACCATTTCTCTAGGGCTATGATGTAGCCAAACTATGAAAACATAGATTCTTTTTTATTTAATTCAATTGATGCTTGTTTGAAGGTTTTGTTGGATATTTTAATCTATACTTAATGATTGTGATTTCTTGATCAATAATTACATGATTGGTAATTTGATTTGAGACCAAGAGGTGATAAATTAAATTAGGTCTTGATTGAAATATCACACAATCATTATAAATTTTTAGAGTTTAATGAAATTGTATGCATCATTATAAATTTTTAAAGTTTAATGAGTTCCATAGATTCATAGTATTTCAGAGATGATGTTAACCTATCTAATGGAATATGCTATTAATGATCAATAGGTAATTTAAGGTAATTTGATGACAACATAAGAAATAAACATTAATTGGTTGAACTAGACAATGTAGGTGGAATTAGTCCAAGTGAACTTAGAAACCCTAGAGTCTATAAGCATTAATTTCTCTTCATCTAACTATCTCTCTTTATTCCTCGAATTAGATCTTTCTAAATTAAATCTTTCAATTTCATTAATCAAGTAGAATTGGGGTTTGAGTAATTTTGGTAGTTAATATACTTAATCCTCGTGGGACGATACTCTCTTATCATTATATTACTTGTTTACGATAGCGTATACTTGTGTTATAAAAATTTCACAACATGTGACAAAGGTGACATTTGTTGCCCTACAAGAGGATTATCAAAAGGGACAAGTGAGTATGATGTTGTACCAATTATGGTAACTTAATGACCCCCTAGAAATTTAACATGTAAGGTAGGTTGACACACGGGGTAATGACAACCTATTATGAGTACTCAAGATAATATATTAGGGACCACAATCTCACAATGATAAAATCACCATGTCATGCAACCTTAGAAGAATGGAGAATATGGTTCTTCCCACAGGGAACCAAGTGAACAATGGATAAACAAACTGCTATAGTATTTCTATAGTACTTGTATAATACCATGGCACAAGAGGTTCTATCCCGTATTACTCACCCACCATTTTGATGAGTTAGCACTAATTCATATATTTTCAAACATATAAATGCTCACAATGGTGTATTGCATGCATTTCATAGCATCTATTCAAATTAACTTATGGTTAACCATGCATTAGGAGGTCAAACTAACATTAAAAGGTTTATTTCAACAACCACCAATATTTGAAAGAATTATATGCAACTATAAATAAATAAATAAATAAATAAATAATTTTAAAAACAAACTAATATGAAAATAATAGAAAAGATCATTTAATATAAACTTTTTTTTTTTTGATAAATCTGGGTAAGCCACTTGTCGAGGATAAGCACAAATGAGAAGTTAAGTTCCATAATATTTGTGTACTCCACTTGGTTGAGATGGGGTTCGATCCTACTTAATTTCTCAAAAAGGGGCACTTTATGTAGGAGAGTCGGTGGCAATAGACCATTTAGACTAAACAATTATTTTCAATCCACATAAACTCATCACTTAACAACTCAAACCCTTTTCATTTACACATACAATATATAACCATAAACCACTTCACTTCAAGAAGAAAACAAGAAGTCAAAAAAGCTCAAAACGGAAAAAGGCAGGCAACTTAGGAGTAACAGCTCTTCTAACATAAACTATTGACTTCTCACCATCACCCCAAATGGCATAAGCCTCCTCACCATGAGCAGCATCATCACCAACCATAAGGTCCTCTTCTTTCATCCTTAGTTGCACCACTTGTCTTATCAAAACACATATAACACTAGTCACCACCAAATTCCACACTGTGACAAAAATAGCCCCTAAAATTTGAATACCAAGTTGGTGCAATCCCTTCCCAGCATTGCCTTGTAAAAAACTGTATAACAAACCATGGTGATTCTTGTGATATCCATACTGAAGACGCATTAGTCTTGGATGTGCTAGTATTCCTCCAAGAATTCCTCCAAGCAGTCCTGCAACTGCATGAGTGTGAAGCACTCCTAGTGTGTCATCTACCTTTTGTAAGAATGAAGACTTCTTGTGGATTACCATCATTGTGTACCATGGTAATGAGCCTGATAAGACTCCCATTAACATTGCTGCCCATGGCTCCACCAAACCTATCATGCATATATATCAAATATTATCATGTGATAATCATGGATTCAGATTCATTTTTTTTGAAAGAGAAAATATTATCATTTAAATCTTGGAGTTTGTTTTGAAGTTTAATTTTTAGGATAAATCATGTACAATTATTTGTGATTCGAACAACTGTTTGTATATATTTCTTATTAAATGCATGTTCATGAATATTATAGCATGTAATAGATTAACTAAAACAGTAAATCTAAATTAGAAACTCCAAGTCTTGGATTAGACATGCTAATCATTGGCCTAAGATCGATTATGCCTCTTTGTGCAAAAAATCTCTGACATATATCACTCTAGTCATTAAGGTGAAAAAAATTCAAGTGTTACCTAAGTGTAGAAAGGAAAATAAGAGAATGAAAGATTGAAGGAAAAATGATGATGCTAAGGTTTCATTTAATTACTGTGCTGGAAGCAATAACATAGTTGTTATGATATACTAATAAATAAACTCGGTCTAGCTCAGATCCAATAATAGTTCTAGAATGGTCCAGTCTAGCATAAAAAACTTATAGTCGTTTAATTAATGCAAATTGAAAATAGATAAAAAGTTCAAATTGTAACAATTAAATCTCAATATAGAAAGTTCATCATGCAAAACGTAAACTTCAAGAAGATATATGTATAGATATAGATTATGCATTATTCATCCTATGCCTTACTATTTAATTCAAGCTATTCACATTAAAAAGAACCAGTTCATGCATGCAGTATGGTATGATAATGATTAGATACATAGAGGTAGATAATTAATTAACCTGCAGCAGGAGTAATACAAACAAGGCCAGTCATCATTCCTTGAACAGCGCCAATGACAGAACTCTTCTTGTAAACAATCATGTCAAGAGAGAGCCAAATGGAGAGACTAGTGGCAGTGCAAAGGTGGGTATTAAGTACAGCAAGAGATGCAATCAAATCAGCTGAACTAGATGCACCACCATTAAAACCAGACCAACCCAGCCAAAGAAACCCTGCACCACCAAGCATGTGGATGATGTTGTTTGGTGGGAATTGTTGCCTGTCATGGGATAACCGAGGCCCAACCTAAGCATACAACCAAACATAGTCTAAACTCACTCATGCACAAAAATAGATATTTAATAACAAATTTAATTATATCAACTAAGTTAATGAGTTTGCACCGTGTATATGTTTATGCAAATTTTTTTTTATTTTATTTTCATTTTTTTATTTTTTATTTTTTTTAAAAAAAAGCTATTTGGTCGTTAAGAAAAACAATAACATACACAAAACTTAAAAGAGCAAATGGGGGCGAGGGCCACATATATGTATATTAGTTTAATCTATTTAACTTATGAGCACTTATTTTATATAATATGACATTATTACTTAAAGATTTAGAGTTTAAATCTTGCTTGTGGATGGTTGATAATTATCTCTAAAAAAATAATAAAATAAATAAATAATGTGATATTATTTGGGTATATTAGATTAAATATCTAACTGAATATATTTGTCAAATTCAAAACTCAACATAAATATAATGAATTGTTTTTAGAGAATATAAAATTAAAAGATAACATTTTTATATAAAAAAAAAACTTGTACGAACATATGCATTGCATCATAACCATCCAATATATTTCATGTAAACTACATTCTAAAGTAAATGATGATTTTAAAAGTATCTTTATTGTCATTTGTGTGATCTATGTCACATGAGATATATATTCATCAAAAACATTAAATATGTGGCCTAAGATAATAAATCAAATGATTCACTGTAAGGCATCTATACCAAATTAAATAAATATATCTTTGTAAAAAAAAAAAAAAAGAAAAGAAATAGATAAATAAAATAAAATAAAAAGAACAGAAACTAACCCAGTAAGCAGCAGTGAAGCCAGCAACACCAGAAGAGAGATGAATAACATAACCACCAGCAAAGTCCACAAGGCCCCATTTATAAAGAAAACCCTGACCCCAAATAGAGAAGGCACCAACAGTATAAGACAAAGAGACCCACAAAGGCACAAACAACATCCATGCATAGAAGTTCATCCTCCCAAGCAGTGAACCAGCAAGCAATACAACAGTAATGGCAGCAAAAGCAAACTGAAAGAAAGTATAAGTAGCATTTGGAAACAATGCAATGCTTTTGCTCTCAAGAAAGCTCGATCCAAGCGAAGATCCAGGGAAGCCGATGATCGGAAGAAGTTGCTCGTCAAAGGCCATACAGTGACAGAAAAGAACCCAACAGAGGAGGACAACAGCAAAAGCATATAAGGCCATGAATGCAGAGTTCACTGCCCATTTCTTCTTGACAATTCCACTGTAGAGGATGATGAGGCCTGGAACACTTTGGTAGCCTACTAGAGAGGCAGCTATGAGTTGCCATGCATTGTCACCGGAGTTGAGCCAATCTGGCCGGTTTTCAGTGATTGTTAGGGATGTTGGGAGAGTGACTGGAAGGACTTGGGACATGTTGTTGTAGTTGGAGAAATGAAATGTGGTGAGATTAGTGTTGTTGGTTTTTCCTTAATTTTGTTTGTTGGATGGGTAGGAAGAGCATTGAAGTTATCATTGAAGATGTTGTTGTTGTTGTTGTTTGGAATGGACGTTGATTCTCTTGGATTCTAATTTTGTGTGTGTTTTTAGTTATGTGATTTCTTGTGGAATCCGGAGGAATCGATGTTGTATTTAAATTGTTGTGGAGATACTTGCAAGGGTATGATTCATGTGGGTCCTTGTATCTTCAATTATTATTATTATTATTATTATTATTATTAATTTTTTCATCTTTTGATCCTTCTGTTTTTTTAGGAGCATGGGCACTGAACTAGCCCGGAGAAATGTTAAAACTTTCCGTAATTTTTTTTTTATATATAAAAATTTGAATTCAAAACTACTTACTAATTAAGTGACACAAAAAATTTTATTATTGGATTAATCGTCATTGATTTTATATACTATTATTGTTGTTGTTGGTGTGTGCTTGGTGATCACTTGTGAGAGTGCACATTATTATAGTAGTAAAAATCATTGTGAAGCATAATATAAACTAATTTCAGGATGCTTAGTGTGTGATTGAGTAATTACTTGTTTGTTGACATGTTTGCAGATGGTTAATCTTGTAACTTTATTTTTTATTTTATTTTTGAGAGAGAGAGGTTTTGTTTTTTCCTTTTTGTTTTGATGGTTTTCTTGTCCGGTTTTTAGACACGGTTTATTCTGTTTTTAAATAGAAACATTATTTGAATGAAAATAAGAAAGAAACTTTTGGTTGACTTAATTTAAAAACAAACTCTCTTGAATGAAGAATGGCTTTATAAATTTTGAACTTTGATGTAGCTCAAGCTCTGGTTTATTTATATTTACAAGCTGTATAAATGATGAAATATTTGAAACTAAACCAATTGTTCTACTTTATGAGTAAATCAATTGAGCTCAACCATATGTCATTACTAATATAGCATTAAATTAGATTAAATATACAAAGAAAAATAAAATAAATACATGCTAGTTATTTAAGTAAACATAGCAAAGAATAGGTATAATAAAATGTAAATTTGGGTGCACAAATGGAGGCTTAATTTAGAATATCAAAACAATTTTGGGACTAAAATGTAAAGTCACCATATGTCAATGTGGACTTCCACACAATAAGACAAATGCTAAGAAGTATTTAATTAAATTTTTTACAATGAAAAAGCAAGAACCTACAAGAGTATATTATATCTTTTCTTTTCTTTTCCTTTAATTTTTTTTTCAACATTTGATAACTTCGAGAAATTAAGCACTTGTGAGAGAGAGAGAGAGAGAGAAACTAAAAGAATAAAAGCAGTAAAAAAAATCTCAATTTAACTCAAAAAACTTCTACATTGGTAAACAATAACTAGAACAAGTCTCTTTCTATTTTCCGATGGTACTCATTGCATCTCATCATTCAACGTTTCTTGAAGCTAATGAAAAACAAGATTAAGATTAAACAGTTCAGCTCACCATCTTTATTATTAATATCGCTTAACCTTCGAGTCGCTTTTCGCAAGCATCACTCCTGAGAGCTTGTCAATCTCATATAAAAAGGCAGCTGAAAACAAGAAACTGCATGAAAAGAAACGAAAAAATTACAATTATGATATAAGTTTTTGCAGATGAATTCAACCGGAGAATGAGAAAGAAACGATGTTAAATACTCGGTCATCTAGATATCCCAACAAATGAGATAAAGAAGTACATGAACAACTCCAAAGACCATGAACAGATTGTTTACGGCTAATAATACGCCTTATAGGAGTTCAGGCATGTCATTTTTAAGAACTTATACTATAAAGGACTTTGCATATGGGTTCACTAACAGTTTGTTGATGAAAATCTTAAAAATTCAAATGTAATGACAGCAAATGGGATGAGTGAAATACCATGTAGTGATACAAACACGATGAACTGTGCTGGCAACAACTAATGCTACAAATTCCGCCAGGAAAACTGTAAAAGATTAGATGGAAATAGTATTAGAACAGAGGAAAACGTTCTAACCGTTTATGTACAAACTGACTTACCAGCACCCCATCCCGTCCTGGCACCATAAGATTCTTGATAATTTCCAATGAACTATACAAGATACACGTAAGTCATCAGAAGCAGTGTGGACACCAAATTCAAGATCAAAAGAAAATGAAAGCATGTATTACTTTCAAATTATCAAGATTTACAATTGAACATGCTAACCAGTATGTAATTTCACATACTGTTTTAGTTTCATCATTAAGCTTTCGAAGTACAGTCAGCACAAGGAAAATTATTCTGTTTCAGCTTTGCAAATATCATTTGTGCAATTAATAAAATAACCTTCTCCTTTTGATGGAAGCATAGAATAAGAAACTCAAAATGTAAATTATACATAACATGATAACGTCATTCATCACTCCACTTTTAACTGAAATAGTCAGTTGCGGCCTGCTGTATAAATGTGATTGATAACTATTAATGATCCCAAGGGCTTGAAAATACAAAATTAATCATGCCAAATTGCTCCCATATTCGCAAGCTATTATACTTGTAAGAATGAATCTCTACATTGGGGGGTGACATTACTATATATGCCACTCAAGAGATGCAGTACAGGAAAAAAGAACTCTGATGTTCTAACAAAAGGCAAAACAAATACATGTTTCAGTAACTGGGTAACAGAGATTATGTAATTGTTCCACTGGCTTCAGGAAGCAGAGCCCTTGAGTAAAAAAATTCAATAGCTAACTAAACTCTTAAATTGTAATAGATTCCAAACTTTTAATTTGCATGCCATATATTGTCATAAAACTAATTGCAATAGATTTCGCTATACCTCATTTCCATACATAACAGATTCTATGTATCTATTTCTTTCTATTGCTCTTCATGCAACACAAAGTCAAATTGCTCTTTTTGCAAATTCCATGCAACTTCTAAAATGAATGTTTTTGAATCATCATGTACATAACAATATTATACTGCCATTTGTAACTCTTCACAAAAGAAACAGTAGAATCTGACTTAAAAAAAACAGCCAACCAATAAATAAGATGCAAATAATATAATCAACTGGTGATCACAGGTTTGATATGAGTAGGTTGTTCATTAGATTAAAAAAAGAAACCAATGTTACAAATCATTTGCTTGGTTGGTTACATTTTGACAGACTACAAAGTATGACAGAAGAAGGAGATGAGCTTTAGCAAAAAAAAATAAAAAACTAATCGGATGAGAATTAAAACAGAAAATACATATTAGCACATCAAAATAATATAACAATAACAAGGAAAAACCACTTGTCTAAAAGCTTCCTAAAAACATAATCAACCATGATTCTTCTCCTAGCTCAACTTTACAGATGTAGCAAGACATGAGCCAGATTACCACACAACTTCGACGATAACAAACATGATTCAAAAGTTTAAAGAAGGAGACTGCATGGACTTCCCCACCTTTTAACTAATGCCTTTGATATATTGATCATGATGTTTCACCAGGGAATTAATTACACAATAAGCAAAACCAACATAAACAGAAGGGCCTAACTATTTCCATAATAGAACATTAACTTTTTTTAAATTTTTATATAAATAAAAAAGCTTAAATCAGGCAAGATATACATCATAGCAAGTTAGAAAACAGACGGCATTGAAAAGACACTTGAATACTCACAGTCAACAGCAAGACAAACAAAAGTGAGCTGATAAAACCACCAGCAATAGTTAACAACTCAGATGATGCTAATTTTCCCCTGTACATTTCAAGAAGGGAGAATGTGACAGCAAACAGAAGAAGTGAGTACAGCATGGATCGTCCAGGACCTGCCATGGCCTCAACCCTGCATAAATAGAACAAAAGCATTATAAACAATGGGCCATCATAGTCAAGCAAGAATAAAGTCTTATAGGTATTGCTGCACATTCTAAAGTACATATTAATAACTTAGCTAAGGATAAAATACTAGCTAGCATAGTTAGGATGTTACCAGAGGCTGGACTTCAATTTGCTTTAGACTTATTGGATAAGATGATCATTTCTAATCAATAAGAAGGAATATTTGAGAAAGAAAAGTTCTCTAAAGATCTCCAGAAGGGCATAACTTCTCCCACATGAGGACTGAACTTCAGAAGAAAAAAAAAGGATATAAAATGCATAACGGGTGATGCTTCTATTTCATACACCGGTTCATATATATGGGTCCCCAGCACTAACACACAAATATAACTATATGATAACAAAACAAAAAACAAATGTATAGGCTAACATTGTCAAGGATGCATGTGGAAATTCTAAAACACACATCAGGCTAAATAGATGCAAAGATTGCTATGCGTAATGCGGCAGGGCATCTCATTTGAAAAGCTTCCATCAAGGACTTGCAATACAGTAGGATTATAGTTTAGCTTTTATATAAGCCAAATAAAAAAGCAAGGCCCTGCCCTGACTCACACATAAGCCATATAAAGAAGTCACCAGCATAAAGAACCAGTTGAAATAATTCATGCAGCAAGAGCAAAGCAGGCAGCCATTTCTGCTAAGTGTTCAAATTTTTTATAGTGATTACAAATGATAAGCATTTGAAGCCACTAAAGTAACACATAGAAAACAAAGAACTTTGCAATTAATATTAGACCATTGTAGTTTCATATAATTAAATTCAAATGTTCAATATTGAGCATCCTTCTTAGAGAATATCTTAACTACATTATACTAGATGACTAACATAGCATTATGCCTAAGCACTCAAAACTACTTTCCAAAATTTATACAACTAGATGTTATCAACAAACACCAAACAATCACCTTTCATTACTTTACTACCAGTTTGAAATAAAAAAAATCTTATGCGGTTGGCTACCAATTCACTAAACTCAAAGATACCAAAACCAATGTAAACATGATCACAATAAAAAAACTAGCTTTTTTCTTTCATTTCTACATCAAATTCATACAACATGGAGTACCCTATAGTGGAAATCCTGAATCATTTTCGAATGGATCTTATGCAATGTGAGAACAATTGAGATCAAACTCTTCCTCTATACCATTAAAAAAAAAGGGAACAAAAAAATATCAATTTTGATAGAAAATAGATCAAACACAACCATTGCTCAGCGATTGATTTAGAAAAAATTTCTGGATCAAGATTCATACACTTCTCAATTTCAGAAGAAAAAAAAACAAAGAAAAAACATAGAAAATCACACCACATCATCAACGCAACAAATCAACAGATTTAATGGGAAATTGGTGAGTTTGAACCGAGGAAAAACCGAACCTTGAGAAAGAGAAGAGGAACTGAGAAGAAGTCTCTCCGATCGCAGCCGTGGGCGAACACTGGAGATGGTAGTCTCTAATATGAATTAATGGGTTCGCACAGCCGTTAGATTGATGTCCTTGGAATATCTGGGCCGTCCATTAAGAAAAAGGATTATTTGAGACTATTTTATATTAAAATATCAATATAATTTAAGAAATTACTAGGATGCCCTTACAAGATTGGTTAATAACTAACATGCCCTTGTAAAATCAAAAGTTAATTTTAGAAGCAACTTTAGAAATTACTAGAAACCAGTGATTTAAAAACCGGACTGGACCGGCCTGTTGAACCAGTTCAACCGGGAACCGACCAGTAAACTGGTCCGATTACTCACATAAAATAGTAAAAAACTGGACCGGCCGGTTCAACCGGTGAACCGATTAAACCGGACCGACTAATTTATTAATTTAAATTATTTAATTGGTTTATTTATTTTATAATTAAAAACTTAAATAAAATTAATAAACTTATTAAATTGGTCCAAATTTCAAAAAAGTAAAAAAGTAAAAAATAAAAATAAAAAACAAAATGCCGCAAGATATTAATATATTATGATTTATTATCATTAATTTATTATAATTAACTTATAATTTTATGCTAATCAATAATTAAATCATTAAAGTTAAAGTATTAAAGTATTAAACTAAACATTTCAGTGGTTTGGTTTTTATTTTTTAATCATTATTGTTGTTGTATACTTATATACTTATATTTTATTTAATTATTTATTTTTTAATATTTATTGTATAGTTATATCCTTGTATGTTTGTATATTAAAAATTTTAATTTTATATAAAGTTGAGACTTTGTGACCTTATAAAGGTAATTTAACTTTGCCATATCTAATTTTGTATCTTTATTATTATTTTTCCTTATTTTTGAAGTTATTTTTTTACTTATTTTTTTAATGTTTTTTAATTTTTTAAATATTTATTTATTTGAAAAAAATTAATTCCGGTTGAACCGGCCGATCCAACCGGTTCAACCGGTTGGATCGGAACCGGTTGCCTAACCGGTTCGACAACCGGTCCGGTTATTAAAACATTGCTAGAAACCCTAACCTCAAGGTGTTGGGGTGACATAACACCTTCCAATTTTTGAAGGTCACGTAAATGCATTAGATCATGATCCTCACAGAAGGTATGGAAGAAAGTCCGAGATAGGAGAAAATAGAAGCACAAAGTGGCTCAAGTTAATAGAGGCACGATAACAATAAGATTATATAAGAATAGAACCCCAACTAAAAGGCAACAAGTAGAGTATACCTTCCTGCATATTTCCTGCAGCTACAAGATCCATGAAGCAATGTATAAATACTGGATAGAGCACACGAAGAAGCTCGTGCTACA
Organism: Dioscorea cayenensis subsp. rotundata; assembly: GCF_009730915.1. Taxonomy (NCBI): domain Eukaryota; kingdom Viridiplantae; phylum Streptophyta; class Magnoliopsida; order Dioscoreales; family Dioscoreaceae; genus Dioscorea; species Dioscorea cayenensis. Next base: position 3,067,995 of record NC_052479.1, read on the forward strand.
GGAATCTGAATTAGGTGTGGAATTACATAGATAAGAACATACAATTTCATGATGACACCATTCATGTTAGCAACCCAACTCATCCATAATTCACGAATACAAGGCTGAAGAATTTGGCACGAGTTACCTTATACAAATCCAAAAAACTATATGCCCAAGATCTTAGCTTGCGATAACCATCATGATATCGAAGCGCACAATTCTCTGGTCTGCTAGATGACATTCCACAATCAAGAAAACCAAACTAAAATTCACATGGTATGAGCTTAGAATTACAATTGCAGCTTACAATTCTAACAATGATTCCAAAACACTTTGACCATAAATTCATTACATAAACTACTCGATCATAGGCATTATCAAATTAACACTGGAAAACATACAACTATTTACTCAATTCAGTGTAAAGCTGAAATTTAAAAAACAAACTGATTGGTTCGCAAGAAGTTATCTTTTCTAATCACTGTGTACTACAAACCCTTAGCATACATGGTGAAAAAAAAGAAGAATCCAGAAAAAAAAAAAAATGGAGTTTGGAATGATTCAAACCTGGGGGCATCGGGGTGAGAGGAGGACGAGAGCCGACCAAGCTTTTCTTGAAGGGCGAGCTCGGTCTACAAGAAGCCCTTCTTCTTCAAGTACGCAAGCACCTTCTTCTCGATCTCCTCATCCTCCATCTCTTTGAATCGAAACCATAATTTGGGGGGGATCGAGAACTAGGGTTTTGGCTATGAACGTATTGGAAATGGAAATAAGAAAAGTAAAAGGGATTCTGGTTAACGGGTTTCAAACCCGATAGTGGTATTCGGATCCAGGTAAAACTTAAGGCCTTCTTCAACCACTGTTTATAGTGGGGAAAAAAAATATAATGTGGCTTAGGTAACATTGAACATTGAAGAAAAAGATGACCCGTATCTTGCTATATTTATGGCTCATTGTAACATTGAAGAAGTGAAAGATAGCATCTGGCTAGTGGATAGTGGATGCTCTAATCATATGACCGGTATCAAAGGGTTGTTTACAGAGCTAGATGAATAAAAAAAAGTTGCTAGTTTGATTGGGTGATGATACTCGAATACAAGTTGAAGGGCATGGCACAATAGCGCTTCAGACATCGCAAGGCACGGTGAGATACTTACATGAAGTTCAATATGTTCCTTATTTAGCTTATAATCTTTTGAGTGTTAGGTGTTGGTTTATAGTGGCTATTCACTATTATTTGTTGACAAAGCATATACAATTACAAAGAAAAAAACCAGTGAACAAATGATTAAAATACAAATGACAAAAAAATAGAATGTTTCCACTAGAGGTTGGCAATGTAGATCATCTTACATTATTTGTCAATAGTAGTGCAAAGGAGTCCAATATATGGCAATTGAGATATGGGTTAAATATTAAAGGTCTAAAAACATTAAGTCAGAGAGGAATGGTCAAAGGATTGCCACATGTTGAACAGTTTGGAATACCTGAAGGCTGTGTTCTTGGTAAACAAACCAGGTAAACATTTACTTTTGGCAAGGCCTGGCGAACTTCATCTCCATCACAACTCATTCAAGCTGACATTTGTGGTCCAATGCAGACTGAATCTCTTGGTGGAAGTACTTATTTTCTTTTGTTCACATATGACTTCACATGCATGAGTTGGGTTCAATTTCTCAAGTTCAAATCACAGGCATTTGAAAATCTTAAAAAGTCCAAAGCATTGGTGGAAAAACAATCTAGATGCTTCATCAAGACATTATGCACAGATAGGGAAAAAGAGTTTCTCTTTGAAGAATCTAAAAGGTATTGTGAAGAACAAGGTATAAGACATGAACTGAGGGCTCCTTACACACCCCAACAAAACGAAGTCGCCAAGAGAAAAAATAGGATTGTCGTGGAGATGTCAAGAAGCTTACTCAAGGAGAAGGCTCTTTCAAACAAATTCTGGGTAGAGGTCGTTACTACGTTAGTCTACTTTTTGGACATTTGTCCTACAAAAGTTGTGAGAAATCTGACGCAATTTGAAGCATGGAAGTGTATTAAACCTTCAGTTTAACACCTTCTCGATATCTCCCAAATTAGGGTTTCGATTCGAAGAGACAGAGGATGAGGAGATTCAGAAGAAGGTGCTCGCATACTTGAAGAAAAAGGGCTTCTTGTAAACCGAGCTCACCCTTCAAGAAGAGCTTGGTTGGCTCTCATCCTTCTCTCACCCTGATGTCCCCAGGTTTGAATCATTCCAAACTCCATTTAGTTTTTTTCTGAATTCTTCTTTCCTTTGTTTCACTATGTATGCTAAGCATTTGTAGCGCACAGTAATTAGAAAAGATAACTTCTTGCGAACCAAACAGTTTATTTTTTGAATTTCAGCTTTACACTGAATTGAGTAGATAGTTGTATGTTTTCCAGTGCTGATTTGATAATGCCTGTGATCGAGTGGTTTATGTAATGAATTTGTGATCAAAGTGTTTTAGAATCATTATTGGAAATATAAGCTATAATTGTAATTCTGAGCTCATGCCATGTAAATTTTAGTTTGGTTTACTTGATTGTGGAATGTCATCTAGTAGGCCAGAGAGTGGTGCGCTTTGATAATCATGACGGTTATAGCAAGCTAAGATCTTGGGCGTACAGTTCTTTGGATTTGTATAAGGTAACTCGTGCCAAATTCTTCAGCTTTGTATTCTTGAATTATGGATGAGTTGGGTTACTTACATGAATAGTGTTATCATGGAATTATATGTTCTTATATATGTGATTCCACACTTAATTTTGATTCCTGCAGCACGAGCTTCTTCGTGTGCTCTATCCGGTATTTATACATTGCTTCATGGATCTTATAGCTGCTGGATATATGCAAGAAGGTATACTCTACCTGTTGCCTTTTAGTCGGGGCTCTATTCATATGTAAAGTTATTGAAAGTCCAAGCTAGGAGAAAATAGAAGCACAAAGTGGCTCAGGTTAATAGAGGCACGATAGCGACAACAATAAGCAAGCATTCCTAAAAACATCTTGATTGAAAATAAACTGGAAGATTTTTGGACAAGCTAGCATCTCACATAATTTTATGTTGACTTTGCTCTGCCTCAAAGAACGAGTAAGTTCCATCTCCTGCAATGCAATATCTGGTACTTCAGTTAACTTATACAAGCAGAAAACTACGAAGGATGAGGGATTGAACCCTAACCTCAAGGTGTTGGGGTGACAGAACACCTTAAAATTTTTGAAGATCACGTAAATGCATTAGATTATGGACCTCGCGGAAGGTATGGAAGAAAGTCTGAGATAAGAGAAAATAGATGTACAAAGTGGCTCAGGCTAATAGAGGTACGATAGCAATAACATTACATATGAATAGAGCCCTAACTAAAAGGCAACAAGTATAGTATACCTGTGACATACCCCTTACATGTGTGTACCACAAGTGCACAGGTTGTCGAAGTAATAAAATACCCAAAGGGTGAGTAGTCGAATCCACAGGGAATAGATGTCTAGAAACAAGAAGTATTGCTACTTAGCTAGAGTGAAAATTAATTGATGATTGTGATTCAAACTATGAATAAAAATAAAAATAAAAGAAAAGAGAGTAAACAAGAGTAATCAGAAGAGGTAATCAATGGTAAAGTGGGGTACCAGGACAATGCTTACCCTAGGACTATTGTTTCAAGTGCAAGATTAAATATTATGTTTCCCTAACTAAGATTTAATAAGTCGTGAAAATCCAAAGACACACGGTCCCAAACCTAAGGTCAACCGTAACTAGCCTCTACACTATGCAACAGTGGAAAAGGGATACTCTCAACACCTCACACTGTGTAGGACTGCTTGAGGTTCTAGGGACTCCAAGTGATAAATCCCATTTCCTAATTTAGATCAAACCCTTTGGTCCAGGAGAAAAATCCCTAATCACAACTAAGCCCCATCACTAAAGACTTCTCAACACTTCACTCTGTTGCTCGCGCAACTAAGCCCCAATGGAAAAGATCTCTTAGCACTTCACTCTATCATGATTGCAAAGAACTCTTGGAATGTAGAGGTAGGATAAATCATGTCAGAGGGGAAAGGGGATGTTTCGCTACCTCTCGACTTACACTCTTAACCCTCTTTAATCTTGCTAAGTCTAACCCTAATGGAGATGATCACTCATCAAAAGGATGACTAGATGGATTCTCAACCCTAGTGTCATGTCACTCAAAGGGAAAATCAAATCAATAAGAAAACAAGATTGAAACTCAATTAAAACATAAATTAAACGAAACATAATAAAAGTTAATGAAACAAAATCATCCTAAGGTTTACAAGTCTAAGTACCTACTAGGGGTTTAGCTCTCCATAGAGTGATACAAAATCAAAGATAAAATCAAAAGTAAATGCAAACACTCCATAAAGATAACCCCTTGTCGTCCATGGTGATGGTCTTTAAGAGCCACATCTTCTTCTCCAAAGGCTCCTCCATCGAGCCTAGGGCACACCTCTCCGAATCAATACTGCCGAAAGCTCCCCTCAATAACTTTCCTTCAAAGGTAATCGATGTCGAATGCCGTAGAAACACTCCAAAATCCCAGCAAAAACCTCTTCAAACCCTAGCTGCACTCCCTCCAAAAGAAAAGAACAAGATCCCCAAAATAACTCTTCGAAGCGGTATTTAATAGACTGAAATTGGGATTTCACACGCCCCTGTGGAAATTCCACACAGGCTTGTGGATTTCCAGGTTCTTCATTTTCATGTCACATTCTCCCTTTCAAGCATATTGACAAATCTCTTGAAAACACTACACAAGTCAGGGCATGTGTATGCGACTGCCTTTGTGCCTCTTCAATTTGTAGGTTTGCTTGTACACTTTTGGAGGTTGGCACACACCCACATGCATATGATCACAACTTGTGCCTTAATCCTTATTCGATGCAAGAGATTCCTCAAAACTCGCGTTCATAATCCATTTTTGCTTTATTTCTTCAAAACTTGTCTCTACAACCCTAAATACACAAAAGAACACAAATACACACGAATAAGCCATAAAACTTGGTAAAAGTGATGCTTAATGTAAGAAAAAAGTATACTTAGTAATACTTATATATAAGCACTTATCAAACTTCCTATATATATCCTGCAGCTACAAGATCCATGAAGCAATGTATAAATACCAGATAAAGCACACGAAGAAGCTCATGCTGCAGGAATCAGAATTAGGTGTGGAATCACATAGATAAGAACATACAATTCCATGATGACACCATTCATGTCAACAACCCAATTCATCCATAATTCACGAATATAAAGTTGAAAAATATGGCACGAGTTACCTTATACAATCCAAAGAACTCTACACCCAAGATCTTAGCTTGCTATAACCATCATGATATCGAAGTGCACCACTCTCTTGCCTGCTAGATGACATTCCACAATCAAGAAAACCAAACTAAAATTCACATGGCATTAGCTCAGAATTACAATCGCAGTTTATATTTTCAACAGTGATTCTAAAACACTTTGACCATTTAAACCACTCAATCACAGGCATTATCAAATCAACAGTGCAAAACATACAACTATCTACTCGATTCAGTGTAAAACTGAAAGTCAAAAAACAAATTGATTGGTTGGAAAGAAGTTATCTTTTCTAATCAATGGCCACCACAAACACTTAGCATACATAGTGAAAAAAGGAAATGAAAAATCCAGAAAAAAATAAATGGAGTTTGGAATGATTCAAACCTGGGGATATCGGGGTAAGAGAAGAATGAGAGCTGACCAAGCTCTTCTTGAAGGGCGAGCTTGGTTTGCAAGAATCCCTTCTTCTTCAAGTACGCAAGCACCATCTTCTTGATCTCCTCATCCATCGAAACCATAATTTGGGGGATATTGAGAACTAGGGCTTTGGCTCTGAACGTATTGGAACTGGAAATAAGAAAAGTAAAGCGAATTCGGGTTAACAGGTTTTAAACCCGATGGTGGTATTCGGATCCAGGTAAAACTTAAGGCCTTCTTCAACCACTGTTTATAGTGGGGAAAAAATATAAAGTGGCTCAGGTTAGTAGAGGCACGATAGCAATAACATTACATATGAATAGAACCCCAACTAAAAGGCAACAAGCAGAGTATACCTTCCTGAATATATCCTGCAGCTACAAGATCCATGAAGTAATGTATAAATACCAGATAGGGTACAGGAATCAAAATTAGGTATGGAATCACATAGATAAGAACATACAATTCCATGATGACACTATTCATATCAGCAACCCAACTCATCCATAATTCAAGAATACAAAGCTGAAGAATTTGGCATGAGTTACCTTATACAAATCCAAAGAATTGTACGCCCAAGATCTTAGCTTACTATAACCATCATGATATCGAAGCACACCACTCTCTGGCCTGCTAGATGACATTCCACAATCAAGAAAACCAAATTAAAATTCACATGGCATGAGCTCAGAATTACAATTGCAGCTTACATTTCCAACCATGATTCTAAAACACTTTGACTATAAATTCATTACATAAACCACTCGATCACAGGCATTATCAAATCAGCACTGGAAAACATACAACTATCTACTCAAATCAGTGTAAAGCTAAAATTCAAAAAACAAACTGATTGGTTCACGAGAAGTTATCTTTTCTAATCACTATGCACTACAAACACTTAGCATACATGGTGAAAAAAAAGAAGAATCCAAAAGGAGTTTGGAATGATTCAAACCTGGGGATATCGGGGTGAGAGGAGGACGAGAGCCGACCAAGCTCTTCTTGAAGGGCGAGCTCGGTCTGCAAGAAGCCTTTCTTCTTCAAGTATGCGAGCACCTTCTTCTCCATCTCCTCGTCCTCCATCTCTTCAAATCAAAACCCTAATTTGGGGGAGATCGAGAACTAGTGTTTTTGCTCTAAAAGAATTGGAACTGGAATAAGAAAAGTAAAGCATATTGTAATTAGTGTAATTAGTGTAATTAGTAAATATGTTATTTTTAAGATTGATTAAAAAGGAGTTGGCACAAAATGATCTTATTTTTCTAGTTCTCAATATAAAGACATTAATTGAAAAACTACATTTTCTCATAATATAGTTAGGGTGTTTCTTTATGATTGACTACAAAGAAGTTGGCATAAAATGACTAATTTTTTTCTGATTCTCGAATTATAAAATTAATTTTCTAATATCAATAGAAAATGACTAGCGAAAATTTTTCTAGTTCTCGAACTAAAAATTATTTTTTTATATCATAATTAGTGTTGTTATTAAGGGTTTTTCCATTAGTATTAACTTAAAAGAAGTCGGTAGAAAATAACAAAACTTTTCTATTTCTTGATATAAAGATATTAAATTAAAAAAATTAAATATAAAGTAAACTAAGGAACTGCAATTTTTTTCATTAAATAGAAAACACACAAAAAAAAAAAAAAAAATTTTATTGACTAAAAAAATATAATTTTAAGATTACATACTTGGAATTTTTTCTTTCCACATGATGACTAATAATCAAATCAAAACCTAATTATCTTTTATCCATACCACATATCAAGATCCAAGTCAAGTTTAATTGCCCATTTAATAAACACTGAATCTAGACTATTTGAAAGTCAATAACTTTATTATATATATATATGTATGATGATGATGATGGTGATGATGATGATGGGTGGGACCCACAAGAATTTTTCTAATCCAACCTTTCACTTTCTTTAAAGTTTCTAAATCCAAAAAAACTCTTTAGTTTGCTAAGATTTGTTCTAATCCACTAATATTTACAAAAAATTTGAAGTAAACTTTGGTGTTTGTTTAATCATGGATTATTATTGTTGTTATTATTATTACTCTCTCTGTTTTATTTTAATTGTTGTATATAAGCTTTACACAAATATTAAAATTATTATTAAATTTTCTATGATTTTAAAAATAATTTATCATAAGACACATTTATTTTTATTAGAGTTATTTATTCGATGCACATACCTCATTTAAAAAAAGATAAAATTAAGAAAAAAAATAATTAATATTTATAGAATTTTTAAAAATGATAAGTAATTTAAAAAAAAAATGAATGTAACAGTTAAGACGGAGGGAATATTGTTGTTGTTATAAGGTAATTAATTTTAGTAATTAAACAATATTTTATAATATGAGTTATAATTTTTTTTTTGTGAATAAAATTAATAAACCACAAATTTATTAAAAAAATGAGAGAAAAAAACAGAGAGCACCAAGTACAGAAGAAAATACAAAGTACCGGACATAAGAAAACATAAAAGACTGTCTTCCTCACCAGGGATGAGGAAAACAAAATCAGTACTGACAGTAAAGACAGAAAAGAAAAGGAGAGTAAAGATAACAAGCCGGGCTGACGAAGTCAACCATCTGGAGACACAGGCCTGTCTAGCAACAATAAGAACAGATTACTCCTTACCAGAAGTGTGCATCGAATCACCAGCGGGATCGGTTGATCTAGAGCTCAGGAAGTTAAGAGAATGTTTGATCCTTTGAGCAGCATCTGAGGGTTTCTGCTGATGGGACTCCGCATCTGCAGAAATCCAAGAAAGAAGCAAATTAGTTGTTTTGTAGAGAGTAAAAAAAATGGGAGACCGATTTTGATTAAAAATACGGTTATTGCGTTCCAGCCAGATATTCCAAAAAATGGCTCTAGTGCAGAGATCCCAGAGAATCCTGGAAGTAGGATTCAAAGAGGGGATCCAATTGGTCCAGATATTAGAAACAAAGGATGGAAGAGTATCAATATCTAATAAACATTTGAAGTAAGACCAAATTTTTTCTGAGAAAATACAATCAATGAAAAGGTGGTCCACTGTTTCTGAGTTGTTATGACATAGAATACATGTATCAGTAGCATTTGGATTACAACCTTTTTTAAATAGATTCTCCAGAGTTAGAATTTTATTTTCCCAGGCAAGCCAACAGAATAAAGTTATTTTACTAGGGGATTTTGTCTTCCAGAATTTGGAGTAGAGTTGACTGTGAGTTCCTCCATCAATAAGGAAGTTGTAGTATGATTTGATAGAGAAGGTTCCGTTTCTATCTAATGACCAGATAATGGAATCCTCTTGGTCATTAGAACAATTTGGAATATAAATTTGAATTATGGCAAGATCGTCCGTGGAGGCTGTTCTTAATGGATTACCACAGGAGTTAAGAATATGAATAAATTTTCTTAAAGTAATCCAAGAAGAAGAACAGTCTAAAAAAAGTGATGCCCAATGATCTTTTGGAGATGAACCCTCCAACCATCTATCAAACCAGAAAAGTGTATTATTACCATTTCCAATTGATTTGGTTATACAGGAACGAAATGAGGGTAGAATGGCATTAATTCCTAACCAGAAGAAAGATTTATTTCTTGGTGGTTGATGAAATAAAATGCCAGGTGAATCTCTAATCGCGTAGTTGGCATTGATTATCTTGGTCCAACAGGAGGCCGGCTTTGTTGTGATTTTCCACCACCACTTACCCAGCAACGTGTTGTTGAAGATCTGTAAATCCAGAATTCCCCAACCACCCATGCTACGAGGTCGACAAATTCTTTTCCAAGTAATTACTCTAATTCCCTTAGAACCCAGGTATAGGCCCTTCCAAAGGAAATCTCTCCTGATCTTATTGATCTCATGTATGAACCAAGATGGAAGTTTAAATACTGACATCTAATATACTGGGAGTGATGAAAGTACAGAATTGATAAGGGTAAGTCGACCCCCAGAGAAAGGTAAATTGCTTTCCAGTGTGAGAGCCTCGAGCGGACGGAATCAATTAACCTTGTCCAATCTTGTCGTCTAGGGCGTCTACCAGAGAGGGGTACATCCAGGTATGTAATGGGTAGACAATCCCTATTGCAATTGAGAATTCTAGTTGAAGATGCGTGAGGTTGGTAATCAAAATTGGTGGAGAATAGGCAGCTCTTCGAATAGTTAATTGAAAGACAGATGCTGTTTCAGTGATCGAGCTGAACTCCAACTAAAACTTTGGAATTAATAGCATGATAGAACATAACACTGAGGGTATCAGCCGCTAGAGCGAATAGGAGGGGAGAAAGGGGGTCACCTTGTCTTAATCATCTTTTGCATCGAATATACCCTTGAGGTGTTCCATTAATGAGTATTTGTGTTTTGGCAGTATTGAGAATGGTGTGTATCCAAGAAATCCAGCGGTTGCCAAAACCTCTAGCTTTTAGAATTTCAAGAAGAAAGTTCCAGTCTAATGAATCAAAAGCTTTAGCAAAATCAACCTTTAAAGCAAAGCCAAGTAATTTCTTTTTTTGAAGATTAAAAATCACTTCCTGGGTAGCAATAATGTTATCAGCAATGCATCTACCCTTAATGAATCTGGATTGTGATATGTCGACTAGTTCCCCAATCTTTTGACTCAATCTTGGAAATGATTTTATAAGTGGAATTGATGAGACTGATGGGTCTAAAATCTGTGACCTCAGTTGGGGCATTTGTTTTAGCAATGAGAGCAATGTGTACCCAATTAAGTCGTTTGACGTTAATGGAACCAACATAGAAGTCACTACAAAGTTTGATGAGGTCCTCCTGAATTAGGCTCCAGTGTTTTTGAAAAAAGAAAATTGGGAAACCATCTGGGCCTGGGGCCTTATCCGCATTTAACTCAAACACGGCCTTTTTAATTTGTTTATATAAAAAACATTTGCATGTCCTAATTCAAATCAAATTAAAAGTTTTAAAAAAAAACATATGTGACCCAATCATAATCAAATTAGGACAACATGTGGATAAGATAAATAAATTTTATAATATTTGGATATATTCAAGATCACCAAACAATACATATCATGAGGCGATCTAAATATTAAATCCAAAGATCAGCCTAGAGCACAGATCTCAAGGCGATCTAAAAATACTCAAATATCAAGATTAGCCGAGAACACAGACCTCGAGTCAATCTAAAATAGTCAAAATCCCAAGATCAGTCGAGAGCACAGATCTCGAGACGATCTAAAAATATTCAAATCTCCGGATCAGCTAGAGCACCGATTTCGAAGTGATCCAAAATATACAAAATATCCAAATATTAAGATTAGCTGAGGGCACAGATTTCAAGACAATCTAAAATAGTCAAAACCCCAAGATCAGTCGAGAGCACAGATCTCAAGACGATCTAAAAATATTCAAATCTCCGAATAAGCTAGAGCACCGATCACGAAGCGATCCAAAATATACAAAATATCCAAATATTAAGATTAGATGAGAGCACAGATCTCAAGGCAATCTAAAATAGTCAAAACCCCAAGATCAGTCGAGAGCACAGATCTCGAGACGATCTAAAAATATTCAAATCTCCGGATCAGCTAGAGCACTGATCTCGAAGCGATCCAAAATATACAAAATATCCAAATATTAAGATTAGTTGAGGGCACAGATCTCAAGGCAATCTAAAATAGTCAAAATCCCAAGATCAGTCGAGAGCACAGATCTCGAGACGATCTAAAAATATTCAAATTTCCGGATCAGCTAGAGCACCGATCTCGAGGCGATCTAAAAAAATTTAAATCTAAAGATCAGCCGGAACGTAAATCTCGAGGCGATCTTAATCCCAAAATCAGCCACGTATGCAAATCACGAGGCAAATATATATATATATAATAAAAATAAAAATAAAATAAAATAAAATAAAGATAAAATAATCGAATAAGATAAAAGATGAAATAAAATAAAATACATTAAATTAAATCAAATCGATATATATATATATATATATATATATGTATATAATAAGATAAATTAAAATAAAATAAATCAACTCATGCAAAAATATATATACAATTAATTGAAATTAAATAAAATAAAATAAAATAAAGAATCGAATGAAATCAAATAGTATAAAATAAAATCTGATAAAGATATATATATATATATATATATAAAATAAAACAAAATAAAATAAAATAAAGAATTAAATGGAATCAGATAAAATAAATAAATAAAATTCGATATATATATATATATATAATAAAACAAAATGAAATAAATCAAATCAAAGAAATTAAGTAAAAAAAGAAAGTAAGTAAAAAAAAATCCGATAAAATATGTATATAATAAAATAAATAGATTGGATCAAATTAGATAATATAAAATAAATTAAATATATATTAATAATAAATAAAATAATATATGTATATATATATATAACAACCAATCAATCAATCAAATCAAGTAAACATGGAAATAATATATACATCTTTAAAATATATATATATAATAATAATAATAAAATAAAATACATATCTTATAAATATATATATATGCAAAATTCAAATCATAAATAATAGATATGATATATATGTATATAACATAATAAAAAAAAATATACATATAATGTAATATATATATATATATGTATTTAAGAGAGAGATTGGGGGTTATGCACGTGGTCGTCCCACGATCAACTCATTTCACAACCACTCCCACGTCCACGCTTTTAAAGAGAACAAAGGAAAAAAATAGGAGGGGGAAGGTTGGTTTCCTCTCGGCGAGGGAGATACTCATATGAAAAAGAAGTGAAAAAGAAGAGGAACAGAAGAGGACAGGAACCCCGGAAGAAGCGACCAAAACACGAAGCAAAGAAAATAGAGGAAGAAGTCACCGCTACAGCCGTCATCGCTATTACTACTGCCATTGCCTCTCTGTCAGATGGGAAGAGGCCGAACCTAGAGAAAGAAGATCAGACGAGAGAAGATAGAAGGAGGAAGGCGAAAGAAAAGCAGAGAAAGCAACAAGCGAAGAAGAAGAAGAGGGTGCTCACGTTTTCTCTTCCCCTGTACCCCTGTACCCCTATACATATTCTTGCTGCTCTTGATGTGAAGCCGTGAAGACAGAGAAGCCTGAGAAGCTGTCGCCATCGCCGACATGGCTGCTGCTGTTATTCTTGCTTGCCGCCTACAGTCACTCTTGATGATGAACCCATGAAGACGGAGGAGGACCAACTAGAGAAAGACGATGAACGGAACTCGGCCAAACATATAGTCATATAATAAAGTAGAAGAGGGGAACAAAACTAGCAAAAGAAGAAGAAGAAGACGGAGGATTTGTCGCTCTTCATCATCATCGAAACCGCTCGTCGCTGCTTTGTCATAGTTGCCTGTTGTCACCTGATGCCTGATGCCGTACTATTGCTGCTTCTGTCAGCGCCGCTGTTGCCTCTCTTGCAGATGAAAGAAGGAGTCTAAAAGTAGTAGGGTTCCTGCCACCGTTGCCGTTGAAGCTTCGTCGTTCGTTGCTATCACCGGTGCATCTCTGTGAGATGGAGGAAGGAGGATCTCTGCCGCCGTTTGAAAAATATCAAAGTCGTCATTCCCGTTCCTCCCTCATTGTTGTCGAAGACAGAAAGTTACATGGATATTAATGTATACTACACCAGGAGAGAGCAGTAAACGAAGAAAAAGAAAAGAAGACTCTCACCATTACTGTTACCTGCCGCCGTTGTAGCAGTAGAAGCCTCAGAAGATGGTCAAGGAGCAGGAAAACATGGCTGGCTTTCTTTCGCAATTCTCTCACGCAGTATAAGGGAGTCTTTAAGAACAATATACCTAGTTGAGGAATCATTAAAAAAATCCACGTGAGATTCTCTCTCTTGTCGAAAGAAATTCATTTAAAAAAAATGAATAATATATATGTCCGAGTTTCTCTCAATTATATATATATATATATATATATATATGTATATATTATATGATAACACTACAAGTTTTGTAGTTAAATAAATGCATTACATGCATGAATGCAAGCATGTGCGTGCCCAACCAAACACTTTAGTGGATGTCTCCCTCACAATCAAGACACCTATGGATTCAATTAAAAAAAAAAAGAAGTTTAAAAAAAAATGAAGAGGAAACAGTATTTTGGAATTCTTGGAATTCTATGAAGGTCTTAGTTGAGATAGCCAAGGACAAGTACCTGATCACGGAAAAGAAGGCATAAATGATTTGAATTTATGGTAGCAGTGCATGATACATTTCTTGGGTCTTAAAAATGTGAATGTGCATTAATCTGATCGTTAGGCTGCTGATGATTCGTAGTGGCACTGTTTACTGGTTGGAAATTTTTTAGAACCAAAAATTGTTACATATATATATCACCATGTATTATGAATGAATTTTAATTGTTCAAATACCATGGGTTAGTCAATGACTAAAATACCCATCCCAACAATTAAAATGTTCATTCTAAAACAACGATAAAATGCGCATTCCAAAACAACAAGAAAAATTATCATTCCGAGACAACGCCAAGATATTAAGTATGATTAATTTTCATACACAATAAGATATATTTCAAGACGACAGTGAGATATATAAGATTGCCAATGATTTGCATAATCTCATATCTCATTTGTGTAAGAGACCCACATCATGCTATCATAAAATCACCATGAAAAAAAAAAAAAGAGATTTGACTTTGCATGCATACGTGCATGATTCAATATATAAAATATAAAAAATAAAAATAAAAAAAATCAAAAAATCAAAAGGCTTGGGATCCCACCATGACAGAGACCCACATAAAAATGACTGAATATTAAGCAAAAAAAATAAATGAAATGCAATGTAATGGCATGCATGCACATATATTTACTCATGTGTATCATTAGTTAAAATGAAGAATTCTCAATAGGGCGGGTCCACCATTCACATGGGATTATTTTATATATATAAACATCCCAGAGCAACATGCTTTATTGACTAAAGAACAATGGATGGACATGGTATGATGCTGCCTCTTATAATTGCATGGAAATCTTGATTTGCTGACGTTACTCAAGGAAGTGGCAAAACAATTTCAAAAGTGGGTCCCACTATGAAAAATCGCATGAATGATGTGTCTAATAAAAATTTTATAGGAATTAAATCTGGGCATTCTTCAAGGTATGCAACCAGCCTTTTATATATGTATATATACATTTATATATATATGTATGTCCGAAAGTTCAAAGCAATAACAAAATCACTTATTCTGAAGAATGACAAGAATGCTTATCTCGAGGCAAGTCGGCAATGAGACATGCGAGACTACAACGAGGCATGCAACGCGATGATGAGGCATATGCAGCGACATGTGACAAAACAAATAAAAATTAAAACCAAAGCAGTTAACTCGAGATTCAAGTTATGAAAAGAGTCAAGACTTGAAAAATCCATATAAATCGACAATTGGATTCAGCAAGGTCAAGGCATCATAAGTCGAAGACCCAAAGAGTTCCACAAGTCAATATTCATATAAACGACAATTGGACTCAGCAGTCCCAAGACATCAAAAGTCGAAGACCCAAAGAGTTCCACAAGTCAATATTTGAAAAATTCATATATAATTGGACTCAGCAGTGTTAAGACATCATAAGTCGAAAACCCAAAGAGTTCCACAAGTCAATATTCGAAAATCGATATAAATCGACAATTTAACTCAGCAGTGTTAAAACATCATAAGTCAAAGACCGAAAGAGTTTCACAAGTCAAGACTTGAAGAAAGTTTCACAAGCATAAAAGCCGAAGCTTATGGAAAGTCAAAATCAAGTTTATGATTCATCAACATAGAGGATCCGGAACTTGAAATACAAATCAAATCCAAAATGCAAAAAAATGTCCAAGACACAAGTTCGAGCACAAGTTCATAAGTCAAGATGATTTCAAATTTCTTGTATTTTCAATGAAATCTATGAATTCATATTTATTGAAATGAATGAAATTAATTGTCACAAATTGTTTCCTTTTTCACACTTATTTCTTAATTGGAGGGTCCTGAGATAATGTCCAGGGTAATTAACATTAGGGGCTTGCCTCTAATGGAAGTCATGAACCCATAATCTCTTGAAGTCATAAAAATTAAATTTGATTTGTGATCCATTTATTTTAACCGGTCTAACCCTAATTAAAGGCCTGGTGAGAAAAAAAGGAGTCCACAATCTCATCAGTGGAGAACGGAACTTCAAGTGAAGAAAGATCAACACTATCTTTGTATTTGAATTGATAATGCAAATCAAACATGAAACGATGAGTAATTGGAGTGCCAAGTAGTATTTGAAAATGTTCAGTAAAACTTCCCCAATTTCTTGGTTCCCTTCAATCCAATTCCCATTACTACTGATGCGCGGAATAAGCTTTTTATTCCTTCTTCCATTAGCCAGTAGGTGGAAAAAATTTGTATTTGCATCACCCTCTTTGAGCCAAGTAATTCGGGAACGTTGTTTCCAATAAATATCTTTTTGTGTTATTAAGATGTGTAGTTCATTACGTTTAAGAATTAAACGATTGGAATCTTCCTCAGAGAGAGGTCCTCTTTCATGTAAGGAATCAAGTGTATTAAGTTCAGGGAGCAAACTTTTTTTATGAATATTGGAAGCTCCAAAGTTTTCTTTGGCCCACAGGCGTAGTTTCAATTTCAAGAATGCAAGTTTTTTAGATATTATGTAGGTGCCACAACCCTCAAAGTTATGATCTGACCACCAATCATGAATTAAATTTTCTAATTGATCACTAGTGTACCAAGATTTTTCTAATCTAAAGATTCTGGCTCTTGGTGGGTGATTACCAAATCCAGGTATATAGGAGAATGATCAGAGCCAAATCAAGGTAAAGAACTTTGGAAGGTATTAGGAAAAAAACAATGGCCAGTCATGTGAATAAAGGAATCTATCCAATCTGACCCATATTGGATCTGATTGTCCATTAGTCCAAGTGAATTTATGGCCAGATAAAGGAGGATCAATAAGATTGAGATCACTTAGGTGCTTTTGTGAATTAGCAATATCCCTAGGGTTAGGGTCTCCTTTATTTTTATCGTCCAGTGAAAATAAAGTATTGAAATCTCCACAGATTAACCAGGGTAAATCGTGTATGTTTTTAACTGTGCGGATCTCGTTCCAAAATTCAACTCTGATGGGAGCTGCATTAGGTCCATAAACACTAGTGCAAACCCATTTAATGTTAGAGAATAGATTTGTGAATTCCATAGTAATGGAAAATTGTCCTTTGTAAATAAAGGTACCATTTACCTGGGTGCCATCCCAGGCAATAATGATACCACCAGTAGTACCTGTGGTAGGGAGAAACTCAAAAAAGTTCAGTCTCAACCTACCAATAGATCTCCAAATAGAACAATGACAATCATGAAGTTTGGTTTCTTGTAAACAAACAATATCAGCTCGTGAAGAAGATATAATGTCTTTAACTAAGTGGCGTTTAGAGGGTCTGCCAATACCACGAACATTCTAACAAAAAACAACCATTAAAAAACTGAAGGGGTCTAGCTGTCAGATCTCGAATGAGATCCAGACTTGAGAGATGAAGTTCCAGCCCTAGCAGTTTCAAGTCTACGAACATTTTCTAAGCATTTATACTTATGGTTGGGAGAAACTTGGAATTTAACACCACATGCATTGCTATAATTAAAGAATTGTGCATTAGTCCATGAAGAAAAAACAACTGAATTAATGGAATTAGACATACCGTCCCGAGGATCATCAGGAACTTTTTTCTTGGATGATCTGGGTGGGTGAGGAATAAACCCAGCATCTTCATTCCATCGACCAGAAAGTTTCTTAGGTTGATCTCTTCTTCTGATTTGCTTCTGAAACTGGTTTTATGTGGAAGTGATTGCAGGTTGCTTGATAGATTGTGAAGTGTCAGGGGCTGTCTCAACCATCATATTAGCATAAGTGATCTTTCCAATGGGAAGTGAATTCCCGGGGGCAATCAATTGATCAGTTAGAAGATCATCCCTTTGGATTTCAGCTTCTAATTGTGAGAGATGCTCCTCACTCAGAATATGATCATCATTAGCTATTGCATCAATAGGTAAATCATCATCATCACCCCAGTCAACCAACTCTTCATCAGAGTGAACAATCAATGGGGAATTAGGAGGAGATGGATCCTGAGAGTAGAATTTATCTGAATTGATGCAAGGTACCAGGGACCAACCTCCATGAATAAAAATCCATTTATATCCCTCAGGAATATAAATCGACGGCGGTAGGGGTTTCAAGTGAATATGTAACTCATCAACATTAGATTTAGTAGAATCCAAAGGAATAATGATCTCCTTGCCTTTAGGATCAAGACGAGAATCTGAGATTAGAGAATCAGAAATTATCTCTAATGAAGTGTCCAGACTCGAAATAATATTAGCATTAATAGTATTAGGCTTAATTGAAATGGGTTGGGATGATTCATCTTTAGAAATGATGATATTATCCATATCCCGAGGCAGGTTCAGATCATCAAAAGAGGAAGAAATGATCTCAGTGGAATTTGTATCTCAAGATATAGTCTTTAAATGTGTTGAAGTATCCTCGGGGTTATTGGGGATAACCATATCCTGACGCAAGATCGAATCAGTGGTAGGATATGAGGGGATCTCAGTGGAAGTTGCATCTCGAGGCATTAATTTCTCCTTAGAGATCAAGGTTTGAATCAAGGTGCCTTGAGATAATTCTTTGTTTAAATTATTAAGAGAATCAGAGTTATGATCTCAAGGCGAACCAGCCACCAACAAAGTTCCAATATGATCAGAGGAAACCTGATCACGATGCACATCAACGGTTGTTACACCATCGGCCTTCACGTAGGCGCTGTGCATGTACAGTGTGCCTCTTTCCTCGTTACACTCACGAGGAATCTGGGGACCACTGTAGCTCTCTCACCGGAGCTTCGACTCCCCTTACCCGGGAGAGAAATGTCTGAGGCCCAGGCGGAAGCACGGGGTTTAAAATAAGATGTCGACGACCGAGATGAGTGTGTAACTGCCTGGATATTCTGAGTGTGAACCATCTATGAACAAATGATTGGAACGCCGTCATCTTCAAGCTTAACTTTGAAGCTTCTCACTCCCACGTCCACAGTTATCTCTAGGGGGAATGAGGTGGGTGATTTGAGTCTCACCAAAACCGTCATATGTTCGAGAGAGACTTCTTTGAACGAATATCAAATCCCCTAGTAGCTTCAAGACTGCAACGATAGGGTCCCAGTTCCAGCAATGAAGTGGGAGATTGGTTATCTTGATCCAATTGTGGTTACTGGTGGCGACAGCATGTGAACCGAATTCCGGCGTCCAGTGTGAGAGATTAATGGTGCAAGGGCCATGTTTGGTGGTGAATGACAGCTTTCCCTTCTTAACAACGGCCATAGCTGCTCGAGCTGTGAAGAGTGTGAGGATGAAGTTATCTCCGAATGGAGTGATATTTTCACAATGATCAGAATTCAGTTGGACCGGGAGTGCATCATGGAGAGATTGGACACTCGCATTTCCAGAAACAACCTTGATAATCACTCGCCGCTTGAGGTCTTCCTTAGATTGGATGATGGCTTCGGATATAGGGAGAGATACCCTAAGAGAAGGTATCTCTGAGCTAGATCAACGAGCAGGGATGTGTAACAGTGGTTTAGTGGGCGGTGAGGGCTTCTTCAAAGATAGATGCTCCCTAGGGGTAGTAGATTGTGAGTGTTTTAGCGGACATCTAGTAGCAAAGTGTCCAATACCAGAGCACCGGCGACAGGTGAGTTGATGACGGAAATCTTCAATTTTGTGGCCGTATCTAAGACAATGTTTACAGACTTCTTCATTCTCTGGTGAGCGACAGCGTTTTAGCGAGGAAGAGGGTGGTGGGTTAGAGCTTTCAGGAGGTGGGGAGATACGAGCAACATCAGCGAAGGTAATGTCGTCCTTCACAGGAGAGTTCTTGTTTTTCAAGGATGTATCCGCCTGAGGATGAGAGGCGTTGTCCGCGCGATGATGAGTAACTGATGCACGGAAATCTCTACGAGCACCATCGAAAGACTGACGAGCGCCTCCACGAGATCCACTATGAGAATGACGAGCTCCGCCTCGAGATAGACGGGCACCGCCATGAGATCCGCCATGAGGCTCACGAGCACCACCCAGAAATCTCATAGCACCGCCCAGGAGCTACAGTACTAATCAACCAATTTCCAACATACTTTAAGTTCATCAAATTTTTTTTAAAGAGTTATGTAAAATATGTCAGTTTTCTTGTAAATCATGAAAATATTTTTAAATTTCACAATTATTATTATTATTATTATTATTATTGTTATTATTATTATTATGTACTTATCAAATGGGACCCATTAGGTTGGACTTGAATGTGTCTAGTTGGTCTTCTAGTCGTCATAGATGGGACCCGGGATCCTTGAAATTTTTAATTATTGTCGGAATATTCTCCATTTTCAAAAAAAATAAAAAATAATGACTTATACAATAAAAAGTTCTTTTTAACAGAATTTTTTTTATAGGTAATGAGGAAGCCAATTTTTTTTTATCATTAATATGATTGAAATTTATTTCAAAATTATGAATAATAAACCTACCTCATCATAAATATTATAAAATCTCATATAATTAGTAATTATAAAAAAGTAATTTATAAGATACTGATTGGATGAAGATTATCAAAAGTAAAAAAAAAAACAAAGTATTGGTGGGTAAAATATATAAATAAATAATAATAGGGGAAAATTACTTTTAGTTCATGTAACTTTTTCGGTTTACCAATTAGTCCTTACAAATTAAGTCTCCAAGATATCCCTCCTTTTTGAAACGTTTACTTCTTCATCCCTGTTGTTAAGAGCTCACGTTAAGTTTTTTCAAAATACCAAAAGTGCCCTTCAACGTGGAGGGAAAGTTGGCGCCATATCACATCATTTTTTCGGCTGAGATCAAGGTGTATATGTATGGGAAAGTATAGAAGAAGCAAGTACCATTTATTTTTTTGTTTCTTCTCATGCTTTTCTCCTTGTTGCTGTCCACCTTGTTTGTCTAGCATGAAGGAGAGAGTTTAGTTGAGTTTATTTGAAGGCGACGGAGAAGCTCTATTAGAGTTGACCATCCTTTGTTTTCTCAGGTTTGCAACCTTTGCTTGGCATATTTAGGTTTCATGTTGTTTGTATCGATGAGTGACTTATTCATGCAAACGACGTAGTTATCTAAATGAGTTTGAATGCATGATTGACTCAGGTTTACATGTGCCGAAATGTATCACCTATTTTGTAGGGTGTGGATGGATTCTCTTCACTGCATTGTGAGGTATAAAGAAGAGGGTTGTGTGTTGGACTTTTCTGTGTTGCAGGGGTGGGAAACAGTGACAGACGAGGTATGCAAGCGTTGGGGATCTTGAAGCTGATAATTTGATTTTAAAATATTTAATTTCGGACGGGCATAAGACGATTTCTTCTATTGGATCACAAGATGATTTCCAACGAATGTGATGTGTAATATACACCAGATGTTCAAGAAAAATGTCGTCACGATGATAGTGGATGTCACTACTGACATGGTAGAAGCAGAGGGTCCATTTGATTCTTCCATTGGCTCGTACGTAACTTATATGCTTATTTTGCCATTTGTTGTCAGTTGTGACCTATATTCGAGTTTCATGTTTAATATCTTGCATTTGTTATTGTTATACATAGTTAATAATTAATGAGCAGTATTACCATTTAATATTTAGCTTTTCTATTCAAATTTTGGAATAACTCTTTATTCCTTTCCCTATATGCAGGGATTCATTATCGCAAACAGTTTCCTTTGACCCATACCCCATGCTACCTTCAGTGTTATCTTGGGGGTGGGATTGGTTGAGGGGTTGGGGGTTGGGGGCTCTTCAACAAATGTTGATGCAGAAATCACTGCAATTGGTCGACGTTATGATAGTGCACAACACTTTAAAGAAGCATTACGTGATTTGCCGATCAAACGCAACTTCGATTTTCATTTCATTAAAAATGATACACAAAGGGTTACTATTAGATGCACCAAATCTAGTTGTCAGTGTCATGTTCATGCTTCAAGAGAAGGTAATCTTCCCACTTTTAGAATCAAAACTGCTAATGGAACACACATTTGTGGTGGTGGTATTGTCACGACATCTCATCCAAAGGCTTCAAAGAAATGGGTCAGTAGACAAGTAATTCGGAAACTCCGTGATCGTCCTTTATATAGTGTAGTTGATATACAACGATATACATTACATGATTATGGTGTTCATTTTCCCTACAAACAAGCTTGGGTGGGCAAAGAGTACACAAGAGAGATTCTTCATGGGTGTGATGTGGCAAGCTATGACTTACTTATATGGTACGCCGATAAAGTGTCTATAACCAACACCGGTAGCATTGTCATCATCGACAGAGACGGTGAGCGTTTTAGGCGTGGGTTTTTTTTGTTTTCATGTATCTCTTGAAAGGTTTAAGAGGGGTTGCAGACCTTTACTATTCTTTTATGGACTCATTTATTGGGGAAAAATGGTGGGATCTTATTAGGTGCAACTGGAAAGGATGGTAATGAAGGTTTCTTTCATTTAGCTTTCACAATTGTCGACAATGAGAAGGAGGAAAATTGGACTTGGTTCGTGTCGACATTGGGTGATGCACTGTATGGCAAAGATGACTATGACAAGATTATAACATTCATTTCAGATAGATCCAAGGGGCTTGTAAATGTAGTTATGAAGGTTTTTCCTTCATCACCACATGCATATTGCTTACGGCATCTGCAGGCAAACTTCTACAAAACTGGTAGTGGCCTAGGGAAAGCATTGAAAGATGAATGCTGGTCTTTGATTGTCAAGGTTACGTATGCTTACATATCCGCAGAGTATGAAGATGTTGTGCATGCACTTCCACTTGCATCCGTTCAAGCGCATAACTAGTTATTTAATAAATCATACATGGCTCACTGGTACAATTATTTGTTTAAAAGACCAAGATGGAGTGAGATGTATTCTAACGTTGCCGAGTCATTCAATGCTTGGGTGAAGGATGTACGCCATCTTCCTGTATGTAACATGGTAGACTCCATTAGGTACAAGCTTTTGGAATGAAACATTATATTTCATAACTAATTTTTTATTTTTTGGTGCACTTGTTCAATTAACACTTTACGTGATGTTGATAAGGTCTACGAACTTAGGTTCCCTCTTTCATGTTCTAGATTCGTAGTTCACATTTAACATTCGTGTCAATTGTTTAGGATTGTTATTTACTTGTGTTATTTGTTAATAATCAATTACTTTCTTCTACTTGTGTTCAACATTAATCATTTAAGTTTAAAATGTTATATTACCGCCTAATATTTATGGTTTGTACTTATGTTCGAACACACATTTGTATTAGGTTCAAATTGATGAATATGATGTACGATCGATGTGAATGTTGTAAAAAGTGGGAAACACATCTATGTCCCGAGATCCACAAAGTCCTCGAGGAAACAGTAGAGGAGAGCAGGTCTTTAGTTGTTGGCCGCTCATACGGGGAATGGTTCAAAGTGCTTGACCATCAAAGTTATTCTGTCAACCTATCTAGGAGAGCATGTTCCTGCAGGCACTGGGAGGTATCCGGCCTCCCATGCAAACATGCGCGTGCAACAATTATGCAAAATGATACCAATGTCCATCGATATATCGATAATTACCACACTGTTGATTTTTACAGAGCAACTTACACAGATCCTATATTTTCCAATCCTGATGATGATAAGCCGATGGATACTTCTCGCGTTCTCTGTATACGACCGCCCATTACAAAGAAAAGACCAAGTCATCCTAGACGAACACAAATTGAGTCACAAGCATTTGGTGTGCGAGATATTCATCGTAGTCATTGTCATATCATTGGATACAATCGGGCAACTTGTAATGCCGTGATTGAGGATTGATTTGGATGTTATCTGTACAAACAATAGTTTTTGAATGAAGTTGTTCTTGAAAAGTTTTGCAGTTATTAAGATGCAAACATGTCTTATTTAGATCGCAAACTACTAAGGGACATACTAAACCAGAAGTAGTAAACATAGAATGGAAATTGAAATTATATGTACATATGTTCACTCAATACTTTGCTCAGTTGCATCCTAACTCGAAAACATTGTTTTTAAACACTGAACATTGTCTATAAATAGTATTGTATGAAATGACAGATTTATGGTAGATGTTAATACGCAAACATGTTCTTTAAATGGCAATTCGAAAACTTAAAGTGAAAACTTCAATAGTAACCGGCAAAGGCCAGACATGTAACGTATTGCAGATATTAGCACAAATATAGTAGATTTTAATTCCCAAATAGAGTTTTAACCAATTATCCGACAACATAAACTAAAAAACTGCAAAACAAAGGCATACTGTCTATTTCATAACTGGACATGCAGCATAAAAGAAAATCAAGCAAGAGTATCATTTGGGTCTTCATTTGATGACACTAGAGGCACGGCTACCATGGTCTCCGGTTTGGGAGTGGCACATTCTTCAGTTGGGGGGTTAGGAGCCTCACCTTGGTCCACCTCAACTTTATCAGCAACAACTTGGTCTACTTCTCGTATGGCATCCATCTGCTTTGTGGTGTTGGGGTTTCTGCGGAGGTCATCTGTATATATTTTGTTAGCATACACTAAACGTAACCACGAGACATCAATTTCAGGCAGATGGAGTTGTTCTCCATTCAGGATTTGTTCTAGAAATCGCATTATGTAGATTGAACAATCGACACTATCCATCTTCTGTTGTGGACAATCCTGAGCATGTATTAATGGGTATCCACTCATCTCACTAACATGAAGTTTAACTTCGAGATACTTCTCCAACACTTTCCGTTGTTAAAAAAATGATATGATGGTAGTTAGTTCCAATTTCCATCTTGAACCCATTAAAACATATGAACTTATCATCTCATTTGCAGCTGCGTCATGTAGGGGGCTTGACATCGAGCTATAATGCAAGTACTCTTTCTTATTTTTCTCTATAACAAGCAGGTGGTAGTGGTTGTTCATTATTATCGGCTTAAGCACGACTTCCACCATGGAGTACTCATCGAGATAGGGGCCCATTAGGTTGTCTAACCCATCTGCGGAACGGGGCATCCTAGATAGTGCAAGCTCCATTGGCCTAACAATATACACAGCTCTTTTATACTCACATGGAGACTTCTTCATATCTTCTCTCAATATGAGGACATACACGTCCATGACGTCATCCGGCACCAGGCTCTTTCCATCAATCAATGCATACAAGTGATCACGTGTTGTGTAGCCCCATTCATTGGTCCATACTCTTGTGCTGTAGATACATCGCATAATTAAACAATAACTACTAATGACGAATACGACATTTAGATCATGAATAACAGTATTAGTTCATGAATATTTAAACAAGATTATAAACTATAACTTCTAATCTTACACGTAAACATGAAATTGATGATCAGAAGTATTAAATATGCAGTATTATATGAGGTCTTTAAACAAGTAAGACACTTACTTATCTATACGGAGGTTCAGAAACATTGAGAGTGATAACTGCTGCATGTTGTCTGGCCGTGCAAACCTCTAATGTTAGAGATTCAATTGCACTGTTGACATCCTCTAATGTTTTCTGCTCGACAATTCCCATCTCTGATGGGGGTGTTACAATTTGTTTATTTCCCTTCCTTGGAGCTCTAGGCTTGCTTTTAGGGACCGCTACAACCCCTAAGGTTGACGCTTTTGTGGCAGTTATGGCAGCACGGGTAATTGGTTTCTCATATGTACTCTCTTGGGAAGGTAGGTCCTGCGTCGACATCTGATGTTTTCGTGGCTTCACCGCAACCATCTTCATCTTTTTCGGTGCAGGTACCATGGCTTCATGTTCATGTAGGTCACAAATTGTGTTTTTTTTGCCAACAAATGTCTTTCTTTCTTCTCAAGTGCGTCTATCCTTCACTGAAGTGTAACAACCTCTGATCTAAGTGCTCTTAGCTCGTCCCATAGTTTATCTTATTTTTTATCACCACCACGATCTTTATCAGAGATGGAAGATGATGATTCCCTGTTATTTTTTTCCTTCACAACCATTTTGGTCGGGCGACTCTTCTTTGTTGGTGGCCCTTCAATCTCTTTCCTTAAATCGACTTTTGTTCTTACAAATTTCGATGACTGCACTACAAGGGATGTCTCAACGGCACCCTTCCATGTGTTCCTGCCTTCAACTGTTGTAGAACCAAGTAGATCCACTTCGTATTGGTTCACAGGGTTCAAATTGGCAAACTGATTCATGGGAAACAAAAGTTTAAACAAAGTAATAATTAGTGAACTTATATTGAAGTGTTTGCCATAATACAAGTGTGTCACATCTATTTGTAAACATAAGAAACATATCATGAATTGTTCTGCCTTATATTGAAGTGTTTGCCATAATACAAGTGTGTTACACCTATTTGTAAACATAAGAAACATATCATGAATTGTTTTGCCTTATATTGAAGTGTTTGCCATAATACAAGTGTGTTACACCTGATTGTGAACAATAAAGCATAATATTAACAAGTCAACAATGCATCATAAATGATAGCCAAAATAGGCTTACCTCTTTTCCTTCGAGGGAATCGATCAGAGTAGCAACAGAGCCTTGTTTTTTATAAGTAAATTCACCATAGCATAGAATCCTTGGTCTTCTTCCAACGTGGGCTTTCTTTCCTGTCTTAGTTATCTTATAAAACCAAAGATTTAACGCAACTGCACATCCCCTTAAATACCCTATGCTTGTTTCTTTCCCTGCGCATCTATCCTTTACTCGAGTGGCAACACTTGGTATAGAATCCATGATCCATTTATGTGTAGCTTGAGCCCACGCATATTTATCCAACGATGACAAGTCATCAATATATACAACCAACCATGGTGGTGCTGTACACGATGTGTTTGCAAACAACAACGACCCTAAGAGATAAATCAGTAACAACTTCACAAAGTTTTCCTCACTGTCCGTTTCTTTCTGCTCTACTAAACTAAATAATGTCCTGCTCAAACCATCTCTTTTTCAGTCTATCCCCTTCTGGAGAAAGTTTTTCTCCAATTCAGTTTCTCCCATTTGCTCTCAAAGTCTATAGCATCACCATCACATCGCAAACCCAATAGAAATGGCATATCCTCAGGCTTGAACTGAAGATAACTTTCACCAAACTTGAATCCATTGCTTTTCTCATCAAACAACTGCATCAAAGCATCGAGTACAACCCTTTCTTGGATTATGGGCTCCATATCCATGAGATGGCCGAATGGTGTTCGTCCCAAGATCTCTCAATGCTGCCTTGTCATCTTGTTTTTCAATTCCTTGCGGGTGGAGACAACTAGTGCAAAGTAGCACTGTCCATTTACATGATTCTGATTGTTGTTTGCCATAATCTACATCTACTTTACAACATTTACAAAGAAATAAATTCATTATGAAATAGGGTGGCATACATCTTCAGTAGAAAAATTAAACAGAATGTCATAGCATTGAAGACATAAATAATACTTTAACAATGAAAACTAAAAAATGAACAACAACTATACAATTTAAAGCAGAACAATGCATAAGTTGAATGTCACAAATGCATACCAAACAACTAATTAACGTTCTAAACACAAAATACACATGGAGAAGATAGTTATTCATGGATTTAAGGGAATTAACACTGCCATACTTCTTAGATTTTACATAAACCCTAAAATTCAAGATGGGATCATAACCAACCCTAAGCTCTGCCTGGTTCAATGCGGCCGCAAGTGGTGCCAGGACAGTGAACAAATGGCGATGGTACGGCCTTCAGGTTAACACCGGCAACTTATCAGTGGTGCCCTACTCTTTCTCTGAATAGTTATGTGGTTGAAGACAAGAAGAAGAAGGCGGTTCGTGTTTTCCAACGCTTTCATCGGGAGAGGTAACGATTTGATGGTTACCCATTTGGATTATTTAATACTTTAAATATTATGAAGGGGTAAGAAGGTCTTTTCCCTTGCTGTTAAGTCCGTCAACCAGGCTGCGGGAGTTAAGGGTATATGAATTGAAAAGGAGGGGTATTGTGAGGATATGAAAAAGTTGAGGATTGTTTCATTTAACCCACAAAGATAGGAGGACCTCCTGGACAATTCCTCTAATAAGAATAACTAGGCATTCTCCCCAGCTTTGCATCGGAGTTTTTAAAATTTTATGAAGAGTTTTGAAGTAATATCATATATAAAATAATATAATTAAACAGCTTCTACCATGAAGCTATTGTATACCTTGAATTTCAAAAGTCTTATGAATATTTATTGCATAAATAATTATTTGTAATTAATGTTTTTCAATTATTAATATTATAAGTAATATAAATAAAAATTTAAATGTTATAAAAAAATTTAAAATTGTTCATTGAAATACTCTCGGAGTAGATTATACATTAGTTTTGAGGCAATATCATATATAAAATATTATAACTAAACAACTCCTTCAATGAAGCTATTGTATATCTTGAATTTCAAAGGTCTTATGAACATTTATTGCATAAATAATTAAGTGTAATTAATATTTTTAAATTATTAATATTATAAATAATATAAATAAAAATTTAAATATTATAAAAAATTTGAAATTGTTCCTTAAAACACTCTCACAGTAGATTATACATCTACTTTAATAGTATGTATAGATTTTCATCTTAATGCAATTATTATTATTATTATTATTATTATTATTATTATTATTATTATTATTATTATATGTAAAGAAAAAACATGTTTAGATTAAATGTAATAAATTAAATAAATAATAATACTCCCTCCGTTCTTATTTATCTGTCACAAATCCATGTTCTTTTTTATCTGTCATTTTCTGACATCAAAAAACATTTATTATTATTTTTTTAAAATTATCCTTAACACTCTATTCAATTTTATTCTTGGAATTAAATATGAGAGAGAAACGTGAAAATATAAATTAGGGGTATTATTATTATTATCTTATTTTTAAAAATAAATTCATTTCCGCAACTACTTGATGAATGACTGTTCCTTGGTCAATACATAATTATTTCTCTTTATTTTTTATATTTAAATAGTTTCTGTCTGTACGTGCATAAAACCATAGTATAAAAAAAATTCAACAGGCAGTACAAGTAAAGATGTTATTTGACTTGAAGTAAAATAAAAAATTACAGTGATGCCTTGCTCACCATCATCGACCATCATCACAAATCGACCATTAAAATAATACAAAAAAAAATTATTATAAATTTATTATTTTTTATTCCGTCATGTTATTTATCATCATCAAACACCACAAGTATTTATATTGCTCTTCACTCATTTGTAATGTGTTATGTTATACCTTATTCCAGCATGGAAGCCTTCAAATATAAAAGCCAAACGACTTACCACTCAAACATTGAGCTAGTGGTAATCCTAAATTAAATTGTTCATTAAAACCTGCCAACAAAACTATCATGTATTTAAGCAAAATAAAAGCACCAAATTGAAAACCTCAAATTGCTCATTAAAAAAAAACAAGAAGCATTTAGCATCACAATACACAAAATATATATATATATATATATATATAAATTCATGGCATAACATAAGTTAGAACTGCAACAAAGTTCTTAAATAATTTTCTCACATGATTAAAAGAAACAGATTTATATGAGATACTTAATTTAAGCTATTTGCAGGTCTTTGGAACAATTAGACCTTGAAATCAATGTATTTGGAGTGGATAACTGGGACGTCAAACTGCCATTAGTCAGAACCAGTCTATTTGCATAAAAGAGTGCATTCGACGAAGATCATTACCAGTCGCATTTCTTGCGCAAAACTTGCGTGTCGAACTGTCGATAATCAATCAGGAACTTGTTAGCATTTCAAAAGCGCGCCAGCAGCGAACAAAAGATTCCTCCGGGAGAACTGCAAAAAATAAAATTCAGTAGCAAATTAGTTTTGAGTCTAAAGATGCAAGATGTAAAGCAATCAAATTTTATTTTAAATTTTTAAGTATCACAAGATACGCCATCCATTTTATATTGACTGTCGCATTTGGAAAACTTTTCTTTTTTTCAAATTATGTCATGTTTAAGAGCTCTATAAACATTAATTATCTTTTTTTTTTTACTTCCCGTTTTACCCTTCTCGTTTATAGAGAGGTGTGCCCTAATAGAAATAAATATCTCTAACAAGGATAAAAATGTCTTATCATCGATATTTTTTAGATTTTAAGAGTTGTGATGATTGTTTTAATATTTATACAAAGCTTAAATATAACCGGTAATATGAGTCGGAGGAAGCGGTTTGTTTACCTGCAATGTGTAAACCGGTGTGGATTTTGTCGGGAGGACCTTCAATAAGCGCAGTCTGTTTATAGTACCTCCAGTTTTGCTAAACATGAAAACAAAGACCGATCAATTAGAAGTTACCGACTTTGGAATGCTCCTTAATTTTGGTTAATATTTTTTTTACTTACTTATCATCGATTCTTAGTGGCTTCATGCTGGCAGTGACATCCCAGAGTTTTACAGTGTTGTCAGCAGATCCAGAAGCAAGTACCGTCCCTTCACAGCTGAGAGAGATGAAAACAGAAATGCCACCGTATTTCACAGTTTGTGATATTTGCTTTCGAAGAAAAGAACATTTGCGAATAATCGATTATCAACAACATGATGCAAGCCATAATAATTACATGTGCTTTGAAGCTTTCCAAGTGATTTGAATTCAGATACATGCTGTAGATATTAGATAGAATTTCCTTGTTTCTAAAATAAGGTTAAAAGCAACTGGTTCATTCATTTTGGCTCCTCAAACAAAAACAAGTTCATTTTGGCCTTAAAAGTAGATAGATTTGCTCATTTTACCACCTCAAGCTGATGAGTGCTCACAATAATATGGTATGTATCACATATGAACAGCCACATCAACTTAAGGAGCCAAAACAAGCAAAGTTGACTAAACTAGGACTACAATGAATATGGTCTTATTAGACGGCCAAAAGGACAGAGTGACATCCACTTCAGTGACTTTAAACCAATTGTAAATGTAAATCATCACAATTGATGCAGCGCTCATTTCAGAATGAAAAATGTAAATTTATAAGAGTGGCATTTTAATGCATATGTTGAGATTAATCTATAGAAGAGGACAAAAGAAAAAGAAATTAGGAAATTAATTGTGTTATATATTAGAACTCCAATCAATCACGAAGATTGCTGATAATTTGTTTGTACTAGTAGGAAGTAGACATTCAATGAAACAAAGGTGCAAGATATAAGCATGCCCCACCTGAAAGCAAGAGTCCACACGCAGGAAGAGTGCCCCATTAATGGTGAAACGCACCGGCCGGTCGAAAGATCCCAAACCATAATGGTACCATCTTCATCACCAGAAGCCATGTATCGACCATCAGGAGACATTGCAAGTGATAATACCATGCCTCTATGACCAATGAAAATGCGAACACATTCTCCGCTTTGCACATCCCATAATCTGACTGTTTTGTCACTTGAACCAGTTGAGATGTAGTTACAATTTGGGTGCCATTGAATACACTGCATGATATCAGTAAGTTACAAAATGCAACTGTCTCCATGCCCTTATGATATATATTCTATAAACATCTTCATGAACATGTTTTATTTTGGTTTTAATAAATGAACAAAGATATATCATCCTGCCAATAGTCAGATGGCTTAAATATAAAAAAAATAAAAAATTCACATCAAATTTCTTCTTCAGATAATCATGAGATCCAGACCATATTCAGTGATCGGTAATGATAGGAAAATAAACAAATGACAAAATACACTTTAAGGAAAGATCATGATGTAATAGATAAAATAACATGTTTGGCTTACATCTAAGAAAAGCAACATTCTAGACTTGGATAAGATTTGAGAATATCAAGATGTCTTTCAATAAGCCTCGGAGCATAGCACTAAAACCTACAAGACTGATGTGAATTCTCAAGAAATGCAAAATTTCGGCCAAGGGAGGGGCTCACTACAATAATTTTAATGTATAAATATGCCATCATAATTGATATAATGCTACAGATATTGAAAGTTACATGATCCAAGATAGGAAAGCAAATAGAGGAAAAGGCAGTAAATAATAATAATAAAAATAATAATGATGATGATGATGATGATGATGACGACGACTAGGCACCCAAATAACTAATAGTAAAACAAGACTGAGACGTGCAACTTACATCAACATCTGATAGATGCCCGGCCATAATCCGCAATGGTTTAATTTTATCCATTGACCAAACCCTTGCAGTGCGATCATGAGAACAACTAGCAAAATAATGACCAACAGGACTAAACTGCAGCATATAAAACACAAGATGAGTGAATACATATAAAAAAGGAAAGACATCTTTCTTTACCTTATAAACTAAGCAAGAGGAACACAAAAAAGAAAAGCAAAAACAGTGAGAATGAGTTTAAACAGTAAGGCAACCTGTCCACATGCAAGCATCTCAATTAAATGATTTAACATATTGGCCAAAATATATATATATATATATATATGAAATCTAGCATTGAACTCATCAAATAGATACACAGCCAGGTTATTTCAGATAAGATGAAAGACAGCCAACAATAGCCACCTCAATTTAGAGGGTGATTGAACAGTGTTCTATCCTCATTCATAATAATGACTATTCAGGTGGTTTTGCAAGGAGTATCTCACCTGAACATCCCATACTGGGTAGTTGTGGCCTTTGTAACAGACAAGATTGGAGTTTAATTTAGTGCTCCATAATCTTACTGCAGTAAGAAAATGAAAAGCAATGATCATTAGGATGTTACTCAGCAACCAACTCTTTTATAAATAAGACAAAATACTCGGAGTAACTTTACTTGTGGAGTCTGATGAAGAAGATAGGAGAAATTCACCCAGAGGGCAAAATGTGGCTGAATAAACAGGACCAGTATGACCCTGAAATAATGTATACGATCTTTTTCCATCATCAGATCCCAACAAAAGTTCATTTTGAGAAGCTTCATCTTCCCCCTGCGTATTAACTGATGGATGTATTTAGGACATGAAACCCTAGCATCAATATTGACTAAAGTAATTAAACCCATTTCAGATTTGATGCAACCAACAAAAGAATTCTGCAAAGTAATTCAAATTCATATTACAAGAATTGAAAAAATGTAGCTTAGCACCTTAAAATGTAGCTTGACAACTCTGACATAACATTTTTAATATAAGCATATAAAACTATCAGAAATGAAACAGATGAAATGATAGCACTATGGAAAGAGTAAACAGTGGAAAGATAAAAGCTTTTGAAAATAAACAAATAGATAACTAAAACACATTTAGAGCTTCATCCAAATAAAAAAGAATAGAGTAAATACGGCATCCAGGTAAATAGAACTAACAAGTTTTCGCAGCTTGGCCAATCTTGGACACATCCCAA
The DNA here is from genome assembly GCF_009730915.1 of Dioscorea cayenensis subsp. rotundata. Classification (NCBI taxonomy): domain Eukaryota; kingdom Viridiplantae; phylum Streptophyta; class Magnoliopsida; order Dioscoreales; family Dioscoreaceae; genus Dioscorea; species Dioscorea cayenensis. Next base: position 3,101,208 of record NC_052479.1, read on the forward strand.
ACCTGGAAAAGGAAAAGAGAAAGGTCTTCAAGATATGAGAAAGGAATTAAAAAAACCCAACTTGTAGCAGGGAAGCAACCTTCACAGATGAGTCAGAAAAACCTCCAGCAACCAAAGATCCATCATGGGATATGGCTGAACAATTTAGTCTAGAAAATGAGAAATAGGTTAGTTTAAGACGAGTTGAGAAAAATAGATAACAATGGGAATTGATATATGATAGAAAACCGCACAACTATATCGTTAGAAATATAGATGCTACTTTATGATGAGCTGATACCTACCCATTATGTGTATTGACAAATGTATAGAAACTGACAGATGGCAATGCCAAGCTACTCAATTGCACACGATTTCTCAAGTCCTCAAGGATAGATTGCTCAGCTTCAGTGGGCCTAGAAAATATAAATAACAATTTTTATTTGAAAGAACCATAAATTCTCCATCCAGACCATCCAGATAATGCAATTAACTATGTGGGACTATATCAAACACTTGAAACAATAACTGAAATAAAATCAAACAGAAGTAGGTTTAAAGCAGTTCAATCAAAACCAATCATCCAATGAACATCATGACGCATGAAAAAGACTCACCCTATTAACAGCAGGCAGTTCCAAGAGTTAAAATAAAACAAACATATTAGTTAGTTAGAGAAGAGTTGACATCGTCAAATAATCTCAAAGCAAAAGGAATAGGACTATGCCATCATTAAGAATAATTAGTTTCCCAAATCATGCTCAAGAAAATTATATAACACTCAATGCCCAAACTTTTCATGAATTATATAGCAAAACAAGAAAATTTGCTATTTTAAATTTCCAACAAAGTAGTTTGAGCATGCATTCAGCAAAACCAAAGACTCTATAAAGCTGGCTATTCAAGCAACTTGGTGCCATAAGAAAAAAAAGTGAACTGAGAAATCCATCAACATGTGATGGCGATCCATCCATGCCTAATAATTTTTCATTGTCTAAGCAAATAAAATAGATAATAAAGCATTATGAATGGAAGGAAATGGTAGCTGGTTAATACATCACAGGCAAAGTTAGCTCCGCTTTCACTCGAGGTGCCATTGAAACTGTGCTTGTCTCCGAACGAACATTTTTTCCCAGTGTGCCTACAACTTTATCCTTTTTCAATTTTTTGACAGGAACTCCTTGTTTTCCTCCTTCAGTAGACCTCTTCTGAGCAAGAGAAAGTTGTAAGATTGTGTCAAAAATAATCAGGTAAGAGAATTTACTCAGCAGAATTAAAACATATCTGCTACATAAACATTTAGAGCATGGAAGCTACCAAAGCCTTTAATGGGAGTAATGTTCCCTGGAAATCACAAAGGAAAACCCATTTCCAGTCAAAGGACCACAGTATTCTTGTTATTCACTAAACTAAAGGAACTGCAAGAATTATCAAGAAATTTAATTTGAAATTAAAAAAAAAAAAATTTGAAAACTTTGCTTGCTTGATAGTAAAGTCTTCAACCTTTTGGTTCCTGGCTCTTAAGGAAGTTAAAGCTTGGCCTTAAATTTTTTAAAAAATAATAATAAAGAAGAATTGAGTGAAACACTACCAACAGTATTTTATTCAATCTCCTCCAATAGAATGAGTCATCAAATGGAGCCTATAATTTCATGGAAAACTATAGTGATGATAAAGAAAAGGAAAAAAAAAAAAAGTGCCCCTCTGACCAAAAAAGGGATTCTAACACCCAGTTCATCTTCATCAATTGTAGTGATTTGGCCAAACTTGAGAATTTTCCTTTAAGAAATTGAGGCCTCAAGGGCCATCAGAAGTTTGATTACTAATTACTAAATTGGGAGATCACTAAAAATAATTTAGAAAATATTTTTGACAGAATACAGTAAATAGAAGGAGAAAAGTTAAACCACCAATCATATTAGAACAACGGCTGACAATAATCTATATATTGCTATGAAATATTCCAAATATAGCTAAAGTTCCCACCCCTCCCTCAGCTAAAACTACCTTCTTAGTGATGCAGATGAAACAGATAATCAAACATGTACTAGTTGGAATTACAGAAATGCAAAGCATATCCAATTTTCAAGAGTTGCAACTACATGCCTTATTTTCATCTGGATCCACCTCTTTGTTTTCACCTTCCACCTTCTCTGAATCAGAATGTGCCTTCTCCAAGCGTTCCTCAAGTGAATCTTCAAGTAACTATAACAATAACAACACAAGCATGCATTGAATGATATGTTTTATGTGGTAGTGATCAAAGAACAAAAATATGCAATCCATTAGTAACAACCAAAAAGTTGGCCCATGGTCTTAAACTAACCAGTTACAAATTTGCTCTCATAAGCCAAATTCCCCCAAAAAGTTACTATATTAATGCAGAAAATAAAAATTTTAAGACCTAAAAAATTGTAAATGTTGTCATTGGCAGGTGATGTGCTTGGAATGAGAACGGTTTACTTAACAAAATATCCTGATGAGACCATAGAAAGCCATTGGTAGTCATTGGCTGGCACTCACCCCCCAGTGTACTTCCTTCTGATTTATTTGCTTAGCAATTTCATGGCTAGACCCCATTAGACTAACAACATCTGCATCTTCTGAAATTGAGGTAGGCTGGCCAGGAGAAACTGAGAATGCAATTATTAAAAGGGAGACCATATCAACAGAACAGTACAAATGTAAGGAACAACAATAGATTTAGTTCAAGTGAAAAGAATATTCACACATATCATAGAAAGCATTGTCAGTTATTCATATTTAAGCCTTTTGACAACAACAAAGCCATACCTTGGAAATTAATATGCTCATTTACTATTCCAAGCATAGTTAATGCCTGTGTCTTCTGAAGATATTGCAGAAGGAGGTCATACGAATACTGAGACAAAAATATACGAATATAGAATCAGCATTTATAAATAAAAGAATGTTTGCAACCTTTAACAAATATTGATTACATAATTTGTAAAGAAAAAATAAGCACCCAAGACATGAAATGCAATCAAGAAGAAACTCATAATAAATCTTAAAGGACAGTCTAAGATCTAACTACAAAAGGAGTCAATTCATTGGCACTTAAGAGCCAATGTCGAAAGCGGCGCAATCAATAGTTCACCTTGATGAATACCGCAAAGGTAAGCCTCAACTAAACTAAGTCCTTTACATCTACCAGGCAGGTCAGGAAACACATCCATCACTGCATCATTGCAAGAATTTCAAGCAAGGATAGACCTATTCAGAGAATGCAATCTCCTTTTAAAAAGTTACAGAAACACCATGATCTGCTTCATATACGGCTCAATTATAAACAAATTTCCAACCTTAGCAGCATCAAAAACTCTATGGGGAGTCCACAATAAGATAAAGGGCAACAAATAGGCCACCTTACCACCAATCAATCTCATGTCAGCCAGACGTGTTCTGACATGTACCTTCAACCTTGGTGGGAGAAGTTACATAAAAAGACAAACAAGCATAAAAAACAGTTCGGATGTGGTGCACTCAACTATTCAATGATTTCATTCTATGAAAAGGCCAGGTTCAAAGATAATCAAAGCAAAAGGGGTTTGATTCTAAGTTCATAGAAGTAACAGAATTAACTTAGAGAGCCAATTCTATAATCCTATGTAATGTCTAATTCTTGAACAATTAAAACAAGCTCTTTTACCAGCATATTTGAGCTATCTAATAATTTTTAATTATTCTATCACCTAAACAAAGTAATTTAAGAAGGTATAAAATGACAACAATTTTGAAGAGTTAGATACTTGCTGGCAAGATTCGAATACAACATTAAACTTTGGCCAGCACCAATAATAAGCACATTGAACTCAACAAGATGTATTTCGGGCAAGCCTAAAACCAACTGGACTTGATGGATCATTGATCCTAAATTCTCTTGCCTTAAACTAGCACAAACTTGCCACTAGATGAATAAATCAAGGGTAAAAAATGTTAACCAAAACCTCAAATGTGTTTTGAACGGCTACATACTTAAATCTTCATGGAGACGGGTCATTAACAAAACATGGGATCATGAAGAATTTGTGTCAGAACCCTATGTGTGTGCCAGCTTTCTTAAGCTTTATTTAAAAATAACAGATAAACTACTTTTGTATAACCATAGAAACAGTGTCAGATTAATCATCATAATTTATGGAAAGAATGAAAGAATAAGTTATCTTGTTCTTCAATTAAGGAGTTAGACAAATAAAGATATAAGTGGAAGAGTGAGTCAATCTTCTAATATGCAAACATGAGTGTGGAATCGGACAATAACCCAGCATACAGAAATCAAAGGGCTTAAATTATCATTTAGTGTTCATCATTGCAAATTAAAAGCTTGCTACTTTATTCTTTCAAACAGACAAATCAAATAGTGAGGCAAACTGAATTGCGACAATAATAAGCAAGCATTTCTATAAACATCTTGATTGAAAATAAACTGGAAGATTTTGGACAAGCCAGTACCTCACATAATTTTATGTTGACTTTGCTCTGCCTCAAAGAACGAGCAAGTTCCATCTCCTACAATGCAATATCTGGTACTTCAGTTAACTTATACAAGTAGAAAACTACCAAGGATGAGGGGTTGAACCCTAACCTCAAGGTGTTGGGGTGACAGAACACCTTCCAATTTTTGAAGATCACGTAAATGCATTAGATCATGGTCCTCACGGAAGGTATGGAAGAAAGTCCGAGCTAGGAGAAAATAGAAGCACAAAGTAGCTCAGGTTAATAGAAGCACGATAGCAATAACATTACATATGAATAAAGCTCCAACTAAAAGGCAACAATTAGAGTATACCTTCCTGCATATATCCTGCAGCTACAAGATCCATGAAGCAATGTATAAATACCGGATAGAGCACACGAAGAAGCTCGTGCTGCAGGAATCAGAATTAGGCGTGAAATCACATAGATAAGAACATACAATTCTATGATGACACCATTCATGTCAGCAACCCAACTCATCCATAATTCACAAATATAAAATTGAAGAATTTGGCACGAGTTACCTTATACAAATCCAAAGAACTGTACGCCCAAGATCTTAGCTTGCTATAACCATCATGATATCGAAGCGCACCACTCTCTGGCCTGCTAGATGACATTCCACAATCAAGAAAATCAAATTAAAATTCACATGGCATGAACTCATAATTACAATTGCAATTTATATTTTCAACAGTAATTCTAAAACACTTTGACCATATAAACCACTCAATAATAGGCATTATTAAATCAGCACTGGAAAACAGACAACTATCTACTCGATTCAGTGTAAAACTGAAAGTCAAAAAACAAACTGATTGATTGGAAAGAAATTATCTTTTCTAATCAATGTGCACTACAAATGCTTAGCATACATAGTGAAACAAAGAAAAGAAAATTCCAGAAAAAAAATAAATAGAGTTTGGAATGATTCAACCTGGGGACATCGGGGTGAAAGGAGGACGAGAACCGACCAAGCTCTTCTTGAAGGGCGAGCTCGGTCTGCAAGAAGCCCTTTTTCTTCAAGTATGCGAGCACCTTCTTCTCGATCTCCTCATCCTCCATCTCTTTGAATCGAAACCCTAATTTGGGGGAAATCGAGAACTAGGGTTTTGGCTCTGAACGCATTGCAACTGGATATAAGGAAAACTAAAGCGGATTCAGGTTAACAAGTTTCAAACAGGTCAAACTGGATTTAATAACTAAAAAAATAAAATAAAATACATTAAATATTATATAAATTTTAAAATCTATAATATAGTTAATGAAAATTTTAAAATTAATGAGACTGGGATATAATAATCATGATTTTCGAATAAACTTTTAATATATGTGATTGATAGAGATATGTTATGATTGAATTTACTATGCATTAATTTGTTCGGTCCCATCTTATAAATTAAAATCTATCGCTTAAACTATCATTAGTGATTAATCATAGTTTAAGCCACACTACACATTCTACAAACTTCTAATGCATAATTTTAGTTCTTTATCACTTTGATTAACAACTAGAAGCTTCCTTTGCCAAGGAATCGAATTGTTTGCAGAAGGCAACCTTAGATTTCCCAAAGAATAAAGTTATTAATGAAAAGATATAAACACAATTAAATTATAAAGATAACCATTGATGAACTCCCATAAAAATAAAATAGATGCTTCTCACCGGAGGGGATGGGTGGTGCTGGTGGTTGACGGGAGAGATGATGGCCGGTGCCGGTGCTTGACCGGTGGTGCCGCTTCTTGACGGGATTGGGAGGGGGATTCGGTGCTTGATCGGTGGTGCCGATGCTTGACGGGAGGGGGATCCGGTGGAGAGTCTGGAGACCTAGCTCACGGTCACGGGTGAAGTCTGGAGTCTTGGTCTTGAGTCAATGAAATATTTAGATGATTAGGGCCAAATTTTTAATTCACTGCTGAAACCGGGTGAACCGCCCCAGTTCATCTAGTTCAAAAGGGATTTTTTTTTTGTTTGCCTGATTTTATAAGCTGAATCGGACCGATCTAATGTCCGAGTTGAATTTTTTTTTTTTTACCTGGTTTTATAGGCTGAATCGGACCGGTCTGGTGCCCAAGTCTGATCCAACCCGGTTTTAATTACCTAAATTATATCTGCACTTGGATCTTTTAATAACATTTTGAAATAAAATTTAATTTATTAGTAAAACTCCAATTAATAGCAAAAGTTGAAAACACTTTTTTTTAAAAAAATAAAAATAGAGCTTGATCAATTTTTCTAATTAAAATAGAATTCGTTTAATTTTTCTTTCTTTCCAATTTTTTATCACTGAAAAAAAAAATCATTTAATAAATTATTCAACAAAGAATGGCGACATATGTTAAAGATTGATAAAAACCAGTGATAATTTTATAATATATATATATATATATAATTTATGTTTCTACTCAATACTTTATGCAAAAAGACCTTTGAAGAGTATTTACTATGTCGTAATTACCTTACAGACCTTAGTTGTTAATTGATTGTATTTTATGAAAAACCCCCTGTGCAACTTGAATATTAACAACACGAGAGCTTCCCAAACAAATGGTTACAAAGAAATGCACCAAAAGCATGTATTATAGATTGCGCTCAGAAATTTTTTTATTACCACCAGTTGATACAAAAATGCAACATCACATTCTTACAAGAATGCTTTCAGAAATACATTCAACAAGCAAAAAACAATGCTTGGAATTTCAATGAAAAACAAATTAGCCACAAAACTAATATTGATTCCATAGAATGAATTGCCAAAAAAACTGAGCAATCGATATCTCAGGTACTGTCGATGACAAAAGGATAAAAATGCCATCGCCAAAACGTAAAATTCGGAGTTTATTCCGGGATTCTAAATACGAACAACAACTTTATTTGCCTGCTCAAGGCAAGCTTGGTGTGCACAGGAAGATGTTCTTCAGAGAATTACAAAAGAAGTCTTTGAATGTTGCTGAAGTTTAGTGCCAGAGCTGACAGGAACTTACCTGCAAACATGCAACCAACAGATTTTAGGAGTGTTCCCAAATAACAAAGTTGAGCATACCTGAGAATCACCTCCAATGTTCTCATCGAAAACACGATTATCAGCTGATAATGTCAAGTTCATCTTTGTAACGACGGCTGGTTTTTCAGTTCCTGAAAAAATGAAAACATAAATGTATTACATGAATGAAGAGAGGAGAAGATAATGTGCAGAGTGCACGGAGCATCAAAACAAACCGTCGCTGTCGATGATGGGTTCAACCACTTTGTTCCCTCGGCCAACTGCAAGTATACAAGCCTATGACAAAATGAACAAATTCAGACACCGACAGTGGTCAGTAAATATCCATGATCAGTATTTTTCTTAGTACATAACAAAGCACTGGTTCCTTCTAAAATTCGATGCTCTTCACGGAGCAGAGGAAACATCAAATCTTTTAGGTGATCATGGTTAGTAGTAAATGCATGTCCAAACTTCATCACACTTGAGCAGGAAATCTATCAAATGCTAAGGAAAAAAAACTTTGACGAGTATCAAGAAACTAGACACAGTAAACCAAAATTAGAAGGTCATTTAAGTTGACAAAAGAGGAAATTGACACAAGATCTAGACAGCCAGAAAATATTAGATGGCCTGTTTTGTTAATAGATAATTAAACTCCCTTGGATCACATTGCTAAGCATTTTATTTTCAGTGATTAAATTACAAAATATACATGTAGTCATATTTGCAGAGTATACGTCAGCATAATTGGTTTGGATAATAGACTTTAAGACACAACAAATAATTAAACAATATTTCACTAAATGCCCTTGGCAGAAAAGGCAAAGGAAGACAAAAAGAATTAATGAGGTAGGGAGAGGTTGCATCTTATTTCATCGCAGATACTATAGATTATTAGTTATAATACACCGCAACTTGTTTTCAAAGAAACAAGATCTTTTCTGCATATATATCTATTAATATAATATATATACATATATAGAAGGGAAGAGAGAGAGAGAGAGAGAGAGAGAGACCTGCGGAGGATTTATTATAGCACAAAAGTGGTCAACAGGAAACATTCCAAGATTTGAAATGCTGCACATAAAATACAAACAGTGTAACTGCATGGAGCATGGGTAAAGCAATTGAAATAAACATCCTTTGTAAACAACCCACCTGAAAGTTCCACCTTGAAATTGTTCAGGTGTCAACTTCCCAGCACGAGCCTTCTCAGCTAATTCTTTGACCTAGAAAAAGCTTATGTTAATGGCACAAAGCCAAAACAGCTTCTATCCATGTTATCACAAAGTTACCCTAGTTATCATACTAGAAACTCTGGCAGTTATGACAAAAGAAAATATCTGGCAGAGGACCTACAAACAAGATGCAAATACTTGCCTCCAACTGGTTAGAACAATGTAAAAACATGACTTCTCAAAACGAAATGCGAGGGTCCAACCTAGTTGCATCATATAGCTATAATTTTTAGAAGGGGAAACATGAAAGAGGCTTGACATTTAGAGTCAAATATGGACTACCAATAGCAAGGCATCCGCTAATACATTATTCAATCGTTCTAGCACAAGAAATAAGTGATACTGAATTAATTAAAAGTGTAAGCATATAGTACTATGGTTCTTGAAACAAGCCAATGGTTCCAACAATAAAAGGCTTTTGACACAAAGGTGGTACTGATATACCAGAAAATAAAATGCCAGAAGCTACATCACAGATTCACAGGGTTCATTGAACTCCATATAAGTACCTCAGAAGATATTGCTGACAGAGTCTTTTGATCTGCATTCCTAACAATTGGAGTCATCAAGCCCTGCAACTCAGATTTTACCAGATGGATCAGTTAACTGCTCCCAATTTCATCTTTTTTGATAATAACAAAGGGTAAAAGCACCTTCTCCGTGGCCACTGCAATTGATATATCAATGGAGTCACACAAAGAAGTATCTCCTTTCTCGGCGTTCCAGTAAGCTGTCAACTCAGCAGACAGAAATATTTCATAAATAAAAGGACCAATGTAGGATGTACAAATATGAAGCATAACTAACATGAGATAACAGATGAATATCTCAGACCCAACAGAGCATTTGCACAGGTAAACAGTATAATCAGAAGTTTAATCTACTGCTGCATAGAGGCAATGCCAATTACAAGCATAACTTTTAATCTAGGTTGTTAAAGCCCCTTCACAGATGAAGTAGGAAGCATGCATAAATTTTAGCAGAATATTTCATTGAAAAAAAAGAAGCCAAATTCCTCTAAAGTTTGTTTGGATTGGACTGGACGGAAACGGAGGAAAAGAAAATAAAAGAAAAATATGTGAATGAAAATGAGAGAGGAAAAAAAAAGGAATATATGCAATGTGATTTCTTTCATTTTTCCTACAGATCATTTTTTCCATGCAACCAAACACATGAAATAGTTTTTCCGCCTTATTTTCTTTTCCTCTACTTTCCAGCAACCAACATAGAGAAGACCCTTTTTCCTTCTCCAGAGAACTCAATCCATCAAAAAACCAAAATAAAACAATCTACTAGACATCTTACCATTAGCTTCAGGTACACTTCTTAGTGCAGTAGCAACAGCCTTTATGATGATATCATTTACTGAAACTTTCACATTATGCTGCTCTGCAAATTGAGACCACAAAAGGAGCACCAACTTTCCCATGTAAATATAATTCCAAAAATATCATGAAATATAAGTTATAGGTTCCAAATTCAAACCTTTTAGATGATTTCTGAAAGCAAGTAAAGGATCCAGTATGATGTCTGATAGCAAAGCAACATAAATTCGAGTTACACAATAACAAGCAGTTGAAAAGCTTCTCTAAAAATAAGATTATACCTGAGGATAAATAAAAATGTGGTGTTCCTTGTTTTGATTCTAACAACCTTTTCGCTATCACCTACACGATCTTGAAAATTTTAGTAACATCATGAATTAAGAAGTAGAGTTCATCACCCAGATTTTGTACAATCAGAAGAAGTTTATTCTAACCATTCAGAAATTATTTTCATCAATGGTATCATGTCCCTCACTGAATCTTAACATAAATCTATGCCCACAGTTTTGAACCTCCATGGAATAAATTATTCTGCATCTGTTATCAGAATTTTAACTGAAAATTAAATCCTAAAAGCTCACTTGTATGCAATATATAACAGTTTATCTGTCATGTAATTTACTTCTCATTGCCAAAACTAAAGATGAATATATGATGTGATTCGATTTATGCCTCAATTAGGATAATCCCCAAACAGTTGTTTAAGTTTGCTGATCGAATGTCTGCAATCTATAGACTTGTAACAGATAGTTTGAGAGGTCCGCTATGCATGATCAAGACACATTTATCAAACAATCTGCATCATGAGGGATTTGCATCACAAAAAAATTTCTACCATTAGTTCTACGTGGGAATCAAGGCTAACTCAAATCATGTTAAGTTGCAGAAAACTTACCTTGCGTATTTGGCTATTTGGCAAATCTTCATGAGAATCAACAACTTGTTTGGAAGAGGCCAACTGTGGTGGTTTACGAGCAGTTGGCTGGGCGGATTGCATTGTTGAAGATGTACTGTCTTGAGATGACTTGGATGGTTGTGGAGAAGCTCCTCTAGACTTTATCGCTGCCAGTATATCACCTTTCAAAAGAGTACCACGAGGACCTGATGCCTTCATAGAAGATGCATCCAGTCCATATTCCAAAATAAGCAACTTTGCTGATGGACTAATTCTGCGAATATCTGTCTTCTTTGCACTATCTTTATGCCCCACATCCTGAGGTACTTTTTCCTCTTTGGTCTCTGCTCCACTCAATATGGTAGTTGGAACATTTTTAATGTCATCTGGGTCTTCAACCTAAACAATCAAAATTAGAGAACAAAGAGCTAAATGGAATTATCACTCATAAACAGAAAACAATGCTAGTATCATGAATTACAATCAACATTGCTAGATTTATTGTGACTAAATACAGAAAAAAAATATATGATTAGATCATGTGTATAGGGCAATAAGGAAACATAAGTAAATGATGACCAGAAGGGCATACAGTTATTGCAATAGGCTGCCCAACAAGCACATCTTTTGAACCTTCGGGAACTAATATTTTAGCCAAGTAGCTGCATAGAATTAAGAAAATTTCAACATAACATAAGAAGGGAGAAATTTCTGAATTTTCTGCAATGACTACAACCTAGATAATTAAAGTAAAGAAAAAGTACATTACGTAAGAGGAAATAGCACTCAACACAAACATAAAATGAATTTTAGAGCTTACTATCACTCTCCTATTGTGGAGGTGGTAGTTCATTTTCCTTACAAGTGGAAGGTCGAGGGTTCGATTCCTTCCAACGCGGTTGAGAGTTTGTGGCTTGTCCAGTTTATCAAACATATATATATTACAGCTTACTATCATAAATTATTTAATTTGGTAATACAAGTATTGGACAGTCATGGCATTTCCAAGCAAGTATAAGCTTGACTAGAGCTGAAAACATGTCGCAAGATATTCACTTAATTTAATCAACAAAACATATTTGATAGAATGAAAAATAAAAGCATGCAACAATGACCAAAAACAGTATCACATGAAACATCAACAGGAGGTACTTTAACAAGTATAAACAAGGCATCATTTGTTCAAAGTCCAAAAGAAACTTATTGGCACAACCACAATGTGACCATGCAATCATGCTAACACCATCATGGTTAAATAGTTTATGAATCACTACCTAATCAATTGGTTATGTCCTCATTTTAAAAAACATGAGATCCAAATATAAATTTATTACACCACAAAAATAAGTGACTTGTAGAGGAAACCAGTTAGCACAATTAATTAACACATCAGTCCATATATTTTTATTATCAGTCTACCAAATTCATAAAGAATAAACAACATGCGTATTATACCAAACATCAGAAACACCATCAAGATTTATCCAAGTTTCTACTAGTTTTAATAGCTATCTCCAGATAGATGAGTTTAAATACATAGTGTTATATGACATTAACTGAAGAACCCCCAAAACATACTGATGAAGACCAGAATAAAATTAAGTGAATTATTTGAATTAAATTCCATTATTTTGTATCATAATCCTTTTATGTGATGACAAAGTTAACACAATTGCATAAATTTGAACCCACATTACTTGTGTATTTTATGCCATAAATTGTTACCACCAGGTTGAACCAATAAAGGAGAGGTGACATTCAAAGGTAACGTCACCAAGCAAAAGCAACAATCTTGATTACAGAACACATGACGTGATTGTGGCTGTAAAATAAATGCATGTCCACAATTCCTAAACAGTCTGCAAAGGAACATGGTATCCTCTTAAAGTGCACTCCTAAGAATTCTGATCTTATGCATCCTCATCCTCTGCAATAAGATATGGGCATTCATAGGATGATGTGCCCATTTTCTTATGAGTTGAATCAACAAAATTTTGTCTAAATACCATGCAATAATCTTAAGTCTTGCCTAGAAAATAGAATCCGAAAAGATCAGGTCCCACAAACTACATGAACCCACCGTTGTATCTTGTTTCTTGAATATCTTATCATCCAAAAGAATAACCTTTTGTATATATATTTTTAGTATCAGAAACAAAGATGACTTTGAAACAACAAAGTAATTTTAATGAGAAATTAGAAGTAAATGCATCATTTTATCTCTATTATCAATACTGTTCAGGGAGCAGAATTGATAATTAGAAAAAAAAAGTATATATCAGGTGCTATGCAGGGAATGATGGGACAGTGGCCTTGCCCTATCTAACCTAGTGATGTTAGCACAAGAAGGTATGCTTCACTAAGGCCAATTATATCTCTCCATATTCACTATAGTCCAGAAATTAAAAGAAAACAACAAAATAAAACTAATGAATAAGAAAATGACAAACTGCATCAATTACACCTTTATCAACGCAAGTCTCTAAATGAAATTTATTACCCCTCTTCAAGGCTTTCAAATTCAAGGGTTGCTTTGTCAGTCTCTATCTCACATATCACATCACCCACATTTATCTGCTCAGAGAGATGGATTTGAAGATGTTAAAACCAAGAAATTTCTTGATCTATATAAAGAAGGAAGGCTAATCCCACAAGAAAAGAATTGCTTATTATTTATAGCACAACAAACATAAATTCATACCTTGTCCCCCTCTTTCTTTATCCATTTTGCAATATTGCCTTGGTTCTGAAATCATTAAAATTAAGCCTTAAGGCCATTGTCAAATCCAAAAGGAGCAATATAAAACAACTAGACAATATTGCAGAATATTAAAAAAATCCCCCATTCCCTCCCATACCATTGTTGGAGATAATGCTGGCATTTCAAGAACAAGATGTGGCGCATTTGCTGCACTGACAAATGAACAACAGTAAATTCACCATACAGGTAGGGTATACTAGAGCTAGTAAATGCAAGGCATAAACTACACAGCACTTGAAGAAAATCACAGAAATCAAACAAAGTATTCATAGTGATCATCTGGGTGGTTAAATACCCCTACATATTCATATTTAACAGGTCATCTAGCAGCAAAAATATTTTTAAAGAATTTCGCAGCATTTACTTGTTTCCTATTTGACCTTATCAAGCTTTCCTTACTCCTGAGAAAATCCTCCTAATATTCTCACATCAAAAACTTTCAGTATGATTTATCAACAAAAACCAGAAGTAGTGTTTCCACAGTTGTTGCATGAGAGTTTGGTAGAGTTATTACTTCAAGATCATCATCTTTACTTCTTCATTGAGATCATAACAATCTGACTAATTTCCAAAGCTTCAAAATCATAATTTTAATCATCTGATGTACGCGGATGATCTAATTCTTATCTCTCAAGCATCTAGAAGTTCTGCTAGAAATATCAAGCTCTGCCTGGATATCTATGGCCGGCTCACTGGTCAACAAGTAGAAGAGTTTCTAATAGCATTTGTTCTATCATCCAGTTTACTCAAGCTTCATTCCCTATAACCTATCTGGGGGTAATGGTTACTCCTACGAGACTTGTGATGGCTTCCTTTAATCCTATGGTTAATAGAATCCGCCACATCTGTTCCAAATGGAAACACTCTAAACTCTCTCAGGCGGTAAAGACAATTCTCATTAACACATCAATTCTCTCCATCCCAATTTATTATTCCTCTGTTTATCCCATCCTTGATACAGTTCTTATAGAAATTAACAAAATTGTTAGGGATTTCCTCTAGTATAAGAGTGGCAATGGAAAGGGCATCCATGCTGTAGCTTGGACCAATTTAACTGATTCTAAACCTGAGAGGAGGCTTGGCATCAAAAATCTCTCTTTTGGAAAAGTCTCTTTGATGGCTAAAAACATTTTCAAATTATTAAACAAAGATGATAATTTTTGGGTCAACATTCTCCTTCATAAATATGGTAAAATTAATTTTTGGAAAGATCATATTCCTCCCAATTGCTATTGGTTTTTTAGAGGACTTTGTCATGTTGCTGCCAAATTGAAACCATTCTATGGTATTGATTCAGTGAACCATAACCAAACCTCCTTCCAATTTGACCCTAGTGCTCAAACACACATCTTGCTTTAAATCCCGCCTTTTTTTAACTCCAATCTGGATTTTGAAATTCTTCGTATTATGGATTACATTCACAATAATAATTGGGATTTTCACAAGCTTCGTAATCTTTTTGGGGAGAATGTTGATTGTTTCTCCAGTACACTTGGACATATCAATCCCAATGCACTTTGCCATTGGAATTGGACTCCTAAGTCTCACAGTAACAAAACTTCTTCCAAGATATATCATTTCCTTATTCATAATCACTATGATCTTAACTCTTGGAATGGTTGGAAGTACATTTGGCACCTCAAGGTGGCTCCCCGTGCTCAGCACTTCATTTGGCTCACACTGAAGGGAAGACTTGCCACCAATGAATTTCTTCATAGCATCAATCTGGGCCCTCGTGATCGCTGCAACCTGTGCAGTCTTGATAATGAGAATGCGGATCATCTTTTAGCTTACTGCCCCAAAGCTCTGCTTGTTAGGCAGATTGTTGGATCTAAGACTAGGCTCAACTTTGATTTTTCTAATGGTTTCACTGATGGTTCTTGGCTTACTGATAATAATTCCAATATGTTTGCCAAATCCATCATTACAGCTACAGCCTGGTTTATATGGAAAGTGAGATGCGACGTCATTTTCAGACAAATTACTCCCAATTATTCAACTATTGCCTGTAAAGCTCTTGCTCATGTGGCAAAATTCTCTAGATCAAATGACGACCAATTTGGTCGAAAGCTTCTTCTCAATAATTCCTCTAGTGCAGATTGGCCTTTTCTCTTCTATTCAACTGTGTGGAAGCCAGATACTGAGGTAGGTGGATTTGGATTTTTTGTGTCTAATTGTAACTATCAAGTTGCTTTTGCAGGATGCGGCTCTTTCTTCGCCAATTCTGCTACTTTGGTCGAATTGCAAGAACTTGCGATCTCATTCAGGCTACATCAACCAATCAACTAAATCTTCATCATATCTTCACTACTAATATGGATGTGCATCAACTCCTTCGCAGCGATCAAATCAATCCTGACAGGAGACTGACTCAATGGATTCATTACATCACGGACTCTATTCGCTTGGCGGGCAATCCTCATATACAATAGATTCCCAAGGATTGGATTAGGCCTGCTTCCAGACTGGCTATCCATGGCTTGAGCCTTCATGCTATTACAATGTTCCATCAAGGCAGAGACCTCCCCAGATGGATAATGAAATGTTTTGATGGCTCTGGTTTTCAATTTAACTGACCTTCATCTGTTAGCTCCTTAGACTTCTTCTTCTTTGTATCAAGTTTGTTAGTTAGTTCCTTTTTTTTCTACTTTTCAATAAATTAGCCATGGGCTCCTTTTATTCAAAAGCTTCAAAATCACATAACATGATAACAACCCCAAATAATCTAAATTGGCTTGACCAACAATTTAGAGGTATATAGTAAAGCTAAACGAACTAGTTAACTTGATGCATAATTCTTCATATTGTTTGACATGTCAAGCTCAGCAATCAGTATGAGTTCAAATAACAACCATATTTAGAGAAAGACAGCCACCACATGTTTTAACAATAGAACTATGCAGACAAATAAGCATATGAACAAATCATTCAGTACCTGAAGATGCTAACCATCGAACACGAACAGAACACTGCACCAAATAAATAATATTAGCACATGAGAACTAATGAAGGGAAATTAAATTCATAACTGACAGACCTCATAAGATGGACTCCTTAAGATGCTCTTGACAGGAGAAAATGTGAAAAGCCTGCAAAAATATTGCAATTCATGCTAGCTTTTGGCATCAGCAAAGTAAAGTATTAACTTAGCATCTACCCATGCACTTCAAAGAAGTTTTTTCTTGTGCAAAACTGTCCTAGTCAACATCTGAAGAGAACACAGTCATGAATCTTTATGGACTGATTTTTTTAAAGATGAGCTTGTAGCGTACTATAAACATACAGATTAGACACAAGATATAATTTTTCTAATGCATTTCTGGCGGCTATTGCTGCATAATTGCTATGTTTGGAAACTTATAGTGGTACAGCAAAATAATTTGAGCGGCTTGTACAAATTACCTAAAAGAAATTTGCGAATATAATCATTAGCCCATTCCAAGCCATGCCATTTTTGTCTAAAGATCAAGAAGAACATAAGGAATTCTGCCTACATGAGCATGCAACTTCAACCCAAATAGCTACGAAAATTGACTGCTTGTGCAATGCGGTATTCAGACCAATGTCTTGAATTGTGACAGATTCAATAAGTTCATAATCTTAAATATAAACAATACCAACAGAAAAGTATATATTAACATCAAAAAAAGCCACAAAGATGAAATTTTTTTTTTTTACTAATTGCATATTATGAATTCACACAAATGCCTTGAATCTATCGATTAGATAAAATTATGCTAATTTAGAATAGGAACAAAAATCAAACCTTTTAGGAGCACTATGAGCAGTCCGTGAGACAAAAGAACTCCTAACTCGGCACAAACTACAATAAAATAAAACAAAAAAATCAAAAAAAAAATTTTCATGCCCAGCTACCAAAAGTCAAATCAAGGCAAATCGCAACGGAGTAAACATGAGAAACAATGGAATTTGGCAGCTCACCCAGACACAAGCACACGAATGTTCCTCATGACTTCCTTTCCTTTTTTTTTTCTCCGACCAGCTCCTCTTCAGAGCTATTATGCTGAATCTAATGGAGAAAAAAAAGATCGGAAAACAAGTTTGAAAACAAATTGAAGATAGTGGACGAACGAAGAATGGATCCAAATGTTGAAACCCTAGATTCTGCTGAGAAAGAGCGCGAGAAGGAAGCATACCGAAGGATTCTTCTTGGTTGTCGCAGCGGCGTTGAATGGACGGTGATCAAAGAGAAAGAGAGAGAGAGAGACGGGAAAGAGCCGGTTTGGTGGACCGATCAACGAATGAGCCGGGTTTGGTTGCTCAATACCTATATACCGCTGTAAAAGCAAATACTGTATTTTTTTTTTTAAATAAAAAAAAAAGAAGAAATGGGACATGAGCGTGCCAGAGAAGTGCATAGATGTGTTGAAGGCGCAATAAGCACTTGTGCTCTTATATTATGGGATTGTTTAGATGGGCTTATTTTAAACCTAAAAGTATTTTTTTATAAGTTAAGCATTTTTAGGTTTTAAAAAACATGTTTATTTGGGTTTTTTAACAGAAGCAAAAGCTATGAAAAAAAGCTGAAATTCAGTTTTTTTTTCAAAAGCTGGTTATCTGATGCTTCTCCGAAAAGCACTTCTGAGAAGCTATTTTTGGGGTGTAAAATTACTAAATTAGCCTTGACAAATGAAATAATTCCCTCATTATTTCCATAAAGCCCTAACTTTCAGACTGCCTGATCATGCGTGGAACTTTTCTTCTTTAGCAATTGTGTTCTCCGATTTTCCTCTCTAGTCTTTGCTTCTCTGATTTTCCAAGGTGTGCTTCCGATTCACGCAGAGATTCATGATCATCGGTTGATTGTTGGGTGCATTTTTTATCATTTGTTGGGAATTGAAAGATTGGGTTTTGGTGATGGTTTATGAGTTTGAACTGTTTAAAAAATCTGCAGGCAATTTATTTGCTTTTGTTCTTGTGTTTGATTTCATATTTGATGGTGTTTGAGCAACAGAGTTTGGATTTGTGTTTGTTGGATGTCCTAAAGTTTCTTTATGAATTTGGGAATTGAAAGATTAGGTTCTGATGATGGTTCTGAAAGTTTTACAATGTATGTTATGTGATGTCATTGCTCTTGTTTGTATTTTGCCAAAGTGGAATGGTTAGAGCTTGAGTGGTATGCTAGTTTTTTTTTATTTTATTATTTATTTTTAATTTATGTTTCATAAAGTGCAGCGAATAACTAGAAACTATTATGAATAACTAGAAACTACAGTGAATAATCAAAAACTAATAACCAGAAACTGCAGCTAATAACCGGAAACTATTATGAATAACCAGAAACTGTAGCGAATAATCAGAAACTAATAACAATAATAATTAAAAGAATAAGAATAATAATAATAATAATAATAATAATAATAATAATAATAATGAAAAGCGGAAACGATAAATAATAACCAGTGCAACTTTAACCTAACCAGAAATTATAAACAATAACCAGAAAGTAAATAGAAACTACGATGACTGTATAGACAATAATATTCAAAATTAGATAAATTAGGATATTTATCATTTTAAATTTTATAATTTATTTCATGATTTAATTAAAAAATAAATTATAAGACCTTAGTGACTTGTTTATAATTAAAAAAAAAAATCAATATATAATAGTAACTTACGAAAACTCAAAGAATGCCCATTTTAGTAATTTGTCATCTCCAAAGTGCTTTTACAATTCCACATCCAAACAACTTCACACATATAAAAGCACTTCTACATTAACCTATCCAAACATAAAATACTGAAAAGCACTTAACTTACTCTGAGAATCACTTTTTTTAAAAGTACTTCTACAAAACTTAAAAAAAGCACTTATATTAAAAGCTAATCCAAACAAGGCCTACATGAGTTTTGGAATTCAATCTTTTGGTCATCTTTAAAATGAACACCCTATCAAAGAGAGCTGTGACCCCACAAACTCGGTTCTGTGGGAATTCCCACAGAACCGAGAGGTGGAATCACACCAACCATTTTAAAAAAAAGTTATTAAATTTTATATTAAAACTTTGAAAAGGGTATTATTGTCATTTACTACAACTCTTGCTTTAACAAGGGATCATATGTTCTATTCTTCTCCTGAACAACTGACTCATCTCCTTCTTTCTCTCCCTCTCCCTCTCCCTCTCCCTCTCCCGTCGTCTTTATCTTTCTTTTTATGAAATTTGGATTTAGAATCTCTCACAACAACTATGCCCTAATAGCCTAATAAGGTAAGCTCTCTCTCTCTCTCTCTCTCTCTCTCTCTCTCTCTCTCTTTCTCTCTCTATTTCTCTTTTTCTTTCTCTCCCTTCCTTTGTCACACGCCTCGAACGCAGCTCGCCAGACCCGGTGCGCTGACAAACGGCCGCACACCCTTAGTACATAGCACAATATGCATGCAAGGCCTCAAAACCTATTACAAAACAAAACATACAATCTAACATAATTGTAAATTTCAAAAGTCATAATCGAAAATTTACAAAAAAATTTACTAAATACAAACTCATAGTTTACAATACAGACAAAATTATAGCTTAACCAACACCATGGATAGGCTTGCTACTTGTTCACTCTCCGTAAGCTATTGTACTCCTGATCTGAAAAAAAAATTAACAACAGATAATGAGCTTATCAACCCAGTAAGTACCCACTAAAAATATCGAGATCATAAAAGTTTCAAAATTTTGAAACTCAAACAAAGTATAATAAAATACAAGTTTATTAGTTTCAAATTCAGAAGTCAAGTTTTTTCAATAAAACATAACTAATCAAAAAGTCAAGTATATATGTCCCATAAATAACTATTGCCAAAACAAAATGTCAGAGGTCATATGTTTACTCTCGGTAACCCAAGCCAGAATATTAGAGATCATATGTTTACCCTCGGTGACCCGAGCCAGAATTATCAGATGCCGTTATTCTTCACCGAAAGAAAGCGGTAGGAATTTATAGTTTGTATTTCACAAGTACATGTCTACACGGTCAATGTTTAACCCCCAATGACAGGGTTATTGCAAAGTTAATTGTGGACTACAAGTTCATATATCAAGATACGTTATGTCCAAACATTTATCAAAACAAAATACAGAAATTCGTTGACCCTGTTATCAGATAGAAAATAATTACAATTCATTCCCAAATCTAAATACTTACATATGAATTGCAAATAATAAATAATTAAGTAGTTAAAAATATAAATCAAAATAATCAGTATTTTTCTCAAAAATTTCAGAAGTTCAGAAAACTAGAATTTTTGAGTATATACATATAATAGGATTTATATGTGGGATACTTACCTGTGTAACACCCAAATTTCAAATTCAAGCCAATCGAGTTATCTCAAAAATTCCTATATTGGGGAATAACCTATCAAAATTACAGACAAAACAAATTCTAAAATTCACAAGAATGCAAAAATTATTTCCAAGACACTAACAAAGCTACAAAAGTCAAGATTAATAACCAATTCCCCTATAACCCTTAAGATTGAAATCAGAATAGCTTTGCGAATTCTAGCCCAAATTAAGAATTTCATTCTTTTGAGAAAACTAGACATCTACATTTATAACATATCCAAATTTCACAATAATTAAAGACCTACAGAATTTAAGCCATCAAATTAAGTATACATACTTCTGCAACCACTAAATTCATCCATGCCCTTTCTAATAATAATATCTCACAACATATAACTTCATACAATATTATACTTTAGAAGCATATAAATAACTCAAAATTGAACAACTTTCTTATTAAACATTAGTCATGTTTCAACTTCTAAGATCCTCAGATTCTTTGATCAATCCTCATGCTTCTTGCAGAAATGCCATTAAGCATATTTACAGAAATATGGTCATATCTCACAAATTACAGGGGTGAAATTCTAAAATTTGATAGAGCTAAAGATAAAAGCATCCTATACAACTTTCTTATATAAATCTAAATCTAAATAACAACTTACAATCATGAAACAAAATAAAAAATGGATCAAAGCTGCCCAGAAAATTCTGACTGCATCACCTGCGTTTAAAGCTTATAATTTACAGGATACTTATGAAAAATTCTAAAATTTGGTAGGTACTTAGCCAACGTCGAACTCTACAAGTTTCTTATTCTACTCTCCTCCAAATTCGGCCTCTAAGAGGGGTTTCTGCTATACTAACAAGAATTTCTGAATCTAATCCTCAAATTAAATCAAATCAACATTCTCACCAAACCCTAACCCCAACTAGTATCATGTCACAACAATCATAAGAAAGAGCATAAATTAAATAAATCAGAACCTTACCTCAACAATAATAGTGAAACAAACCCTTAACGATGAGACACTTCTCCTATCATTACTGCTGACACCACCAGCAAATAGGGAGAGAAAGTGATGAGGCTAGGTCTCTTTCTTTTTTTCTTAAACGGTGATCTAAAATCAAAGAAGGTTAAGAGACGGCTAAGGTTTTGAAACTAAAAACAAAACCAACAACTAGGATTAAAAGTAACAACAATGGCTAGGATATAATTAGGAGCGGGGCTCACAGATAGAAGGGCTTGATTGAATCTAAAGCTCGGAGATTTTGCCTATCTTTGTTATTTGGTATGTTTTCATAGATTTTTAGAGGAATTTATCTAGTTGAATTATTGGAATGATGACATTATAAACATTTGTTTCTTTTTTCCCTTTTTTTTTAAGTTTGTTTTACTAGAATAATTCTTTATATTCTCTTTGATTTTGTTGGGATATTCATGAATTATGCTTATAGTTTTTTTTTTTTCAATTATAGCAATTGTTGTGGCTAACTTTCTAAATACTAAAAAATATTTATTGGCATAGAATGTTCAATCTAAACTAATATATTTTTTAGAAATTGTTCATATTATCCCTCTAACTTTCTCACTTGATCAAAAAATCCCTGAACTATTTCATATTCCCAAAAAGTCCTTCATTTTTCTGACACCATCTGATAGTTTATATTTCAGTACTTTTATCAGAATTGGCCCTCAACGATTTTAAAGGGAAACATAAAATAGTAAACAAGAAACTAAGATATTAAACATCAAATATAAATATTAAACAAAAATGTTATATTTTAAATGAAAATTTGTGTACTTACACGTAAACACACAATATTAAATAAAAAATATACTTAATAAACGGGAAGTACATTTCATAAGCGGGGCAAAATTGGATTTTTTTAAAAAATAAATAAATTGCTGTAGGAACTGAAAAATAAGTAAACTGAAAAAGGAGGGATTGCAGGGAAAATTGAAATGTCAGAGGGATGCATGGGATATTTGAAAAGTTGCAAGGACTAATAGATAATTTTCCCTATATTTTTTCAATTAAAAAAATATATATTTTTCTAATATTTTCTGGAAATGGCAAGTATCATTGAAGTACAAAATTCATATCCAGAAGTATGGGAAGTGGATGATCATATATTAATGCAAATGAATTTCAATTGGAGAAAGCAAATGAAGATCAATTTTTGAATGAAGATGAAGCCTATGAACACCATGAAACCCAAGGGGAACTTACCAATGAAAAAGTTATTGAAAATACTTTTTCTCCACAAAAGATTTCTTTGAAGCCATATGTTGGTATGGTTTTTGATTTTGTGGATGAAGCATATGACTTTTATAATCGTTATGCATACCAAAAAGAGTTTAGTGTGAGAAAAGGACCAATAAGAAATCAGAAAAATATGGTATATATCGTTATTGGGTGACGCTTGTATTGCTCTAAGGAAGTTTATAGAGAGGAAAGATTTGAGAAGAATAAAGGCAACAAGAAGAGGCAGCGGGGTGACACACGTTGTGGTTGCAATGCTAAACTGTTAGTAAACAAAAACTTGGATAGATCATGGGTTGTTTCTATGTTTGTTGAGGAATACAATCATATCTTAGCAACTCCAAAAAAATGTCATCTTTTGCCATCACATAGAAAAATTGATGAAAGTCAAAAAGATATGATTGATAAAATGAAGCAGTCAGGTATTAGAACCAACCTTATGATGAATTATCTTTCACAAGAATCCC
Source organism: Dioscorea cayenensis subsp. rotundata (assembly GCF_009730915.1). Taxonomy (NCBI): domain Eukaryota; kingdom Viridiplantae; phylum Streptophyta; class Magnoliopsida; order Dioscoreales; family Dioscoreaceae; genus Dioscorea; species Dioscorea cayenensis. The sequence continues at coordinate 3,124,922 of NC_052479.1, forward strand.
AAGGGAGTTGAAATGTTAAATTTATCGAGCCAGATGCAAGAAATTATATGCGCACTAGAAGAAAAATATATTATATATTTATGTCGGAGATTCACAAAGATTATTAGATTATTTGAATAAAATACAAATAAAGAACCCTCATTTTTTATGCAATTCAACTTGACGTCGATGGAAAATTAACAAGCATATTTTGGAGTGATGCAAGGTGTAGAATGGATTATAGGTACTTTGGAGATATTGTTTGTTTGGATCCAACTTATGGAACAAATAAATATGCAATGCCATTTGTTCCAATTGTGGAAGTTAATCATCATCTACAAACTATATTATTTCATTGCGGATTGATTTTTGATGAAACAAAGTATTCTTTTGTTTTAGTACTTGAGAATTAGCTACAAGCAATGAAAGGAAGTTATCCAAAAATAATTCTCACATATCAAGATTCAGCTATCACGGGTGCAATTGCCCGAGTCTTGCCAAATACCATTCATCGATATTGCTTATGGCATAATTTTCATAATGCTAGAAGACATCTAGGGAGATTATTCCCAAGAGGATCCAAGTTTGGACAAGATTTGTCTTATTATGTGAGTAGTCCTAAAACTATTAAAGATTTTCAAGAAAAGTCGGCTGAATTGCTTACTAGATATGATTTGAATGAGAATGATTGGATGTTGAGAATGTACATGAAGTGTCATCATTGGGGTCATGTGTATTCCCATCGCTTTTTTTGTGCAGATATGTGTACCACTCAATGAAGTGAGATTATAAACAATTTTTTCAAAGGGGTTTTGAGCAGAAAAGTGATGCTATTGGATTTTGTTCAATGTGTTGATAAGGCACTAATTAGATGTCAGGAGAAGAAAATTGAAGCTGACTTTAAAATGAACAATGTGCAACCATCCTTAATTCTTCATATGCCTATTGAAGAAAAAACAAGCAAATTGTACACACCGGCAATGTTTGCAACATTTCAAAAAGAACTACTTGGTAGTCTTCATTACAAGTGTGAAAAAATTGAAGAGAATGAGAATATAGCTTCATATAGATGTTGGATACCTGAAAAAGAAGTTAGAGTCATTAAACTTTGCTTGGGATTGAGTTTTTTTGTGAGATGTACTTGTTGCAAGTTCAAGTTTGCGGGTTTATTATGTCGGCACATTTTGAAGGTATTTATTGTGGCTAATGTGGATAAGATTCCAGAATAAATACATGTTAAAACGTTGGTTAAGGGATGCAAAATGTGGAAAAGTATTTGATGATGAAGGACAACAAGTTGAAGAAGATTGTCATACTCATTTGACACTCAAATATAGCACCCTTTCCCATGAAGTATCGAAATTGCAACCAAAGGATCTTGTTGTGTAGAGGTCTACAAAGTAGCTTTGCATTGGTTGAGGAAGACAAGAGAAGAGGTTGAAAAGGCCATCAAAATGAAAAATTTTGAAGTTTCAAATAGCAACAATAATGAGTTCTTGTCACAAAAAAAAATTATATAAACCCAAATAACAATCCGTGATCCTCCTCTAGCAAAATAAAAAGGAAGTGGAGGAAGAAAGAAAGCATTTAGGAGAAAAATCACAAGAAAAGAAAGCCCAAAAAGAATTTAGAAATTACGCTAACTCAAGCAAGCAAAGATACTCAATGATTTATTAAAATTTAAATGAAACAATTTGATGTATATGTAAAATATTATTATCATATTTTTTTTATTTTTGTTCCAACATTATTGGTTGAACCTCAACAAGTATCTACATGTGATGACAATTTCAATCTAAACGTCTCCATCAAGGTTTGTTTTGGTGTGATTACAAGCTTTTATTCTTAGTCAAGTATATGTAACATATTCTTATATACTTGAAAATTTTTTGGGGCCATCAAACTTTCACTAGGAGCCAATATGGCTAAAATTATTGTGCTGCAGGTAATGTTCCATGGCAATATTGAAGTTCAAGGTAATTCATATTCTGTTATCAATCAATTTCTCTAATTAGCTTTGAGAAGAAGTTTATTCTATTTGCTTAGTTATGGTCACCTATGATTTATTTGTAACATAGCTATACAAATGAGATGCTATTGTTGTTAACTTATCTTGATAAGGCTTCATCCAACTTCTATCTGTTTTTTATTAGTTGATGTTACTTTATTATATAGTTATATTTAATACTTACTTATGGTACTTAATCATTTTTATACAGTTAACATAGATTGATAATCTTTTTGTCCATTTTTCCTTTAAGCAGTACTGCTATGAAGCTTTTGAAATGGAGTTGATTGTGCTAGTGCAGGCTCAATTCATTATATTTTATGGAGTAAAGCTTGGTTACGTGATTACTTCACAATGTGCTCACTCTCAAGAATGGACACAATTCAATCTTTATGTTTGGATTTGATAATTAAGTTTATTTGTAATCTTTGGACCATGAACTTTTGAACATGTTTTAATCTCATATTTGTTAGTAAAATTGAGGATGTTTTGATTGGCTAGCTGTATTTTTTTTTTAGTACTCAAGTTATATTTTTTATGATATCCTTTTTTTTATGGGTTCATGTTGCCATTGTTATTTCAATGATTATCTCATGCTCTCAGTGTCATTTGAATTATGAAATAAATTCCCCTTATTGATTTCAAAGTTATTGACAAGAATTAGAAGTTATGTCCACTTTGAAAGTTTATGGTTATTTGTCTTCCTGCAATTGATTATTTGAAAGGGGATTATTTGCAACATATGTAAATATTATTTCCATTTAGAATAATGACGGGTGAGGTATGGGTGTGTAAATTATGCAAATATAAAAGCATGCGAGTATATACTTAATACTACAATTGGTCTGTTATACCACAAGTGTACGAGTCGTCAAGTAATACCTCGTGGGTAAGCATGAGGGTTGTATTTCCCCAGGAATGGTGAGAGGCTCCTATTACTTCCTTTTCACTTAAGCCTAATCATTTACACTCTTTCTTTAGTTTACTTGTACAACACTATTAAATAATACAATTGGAGACGTCGTTAAGCACACTTAGAGGGAGTTGGGAGTATATACTATAGTTATCTTGATTATTAATTATGATAGGTGTTAAGTATCAATTATGTTCTAGGATCGAACCAGGGGAATTGGAAGGCCTACTAGCCCCAAAAACCTTTTAGCGACTAGGTCTACATCACTAGAAACTTAAGATGAAATCTCTTCTACCCCAGCTTCCTATGTTTGCCTTAAGAGCGGGAATCCCAAGAGAAAGGACCAATCAAACCCTAAGCCTAAGAGGCAATCAATTCCTAATCTGGAAACCTAGCTATACCTAACCTCTTAGAAAATACATAGATCTATCATGGCATGGGCATCATCAACATGGGGGCATAACCTTCTCATCCACATCAACAGTAATAATCAATTAAGAACATGCAATGATTACGAAAACTAGAACAATATATATTAATCAATCAAGATTTATAAATAATAATCGAGGGACCTAGACATACAATTCCCCTCGAATTAGGTTCATATGAATTAGAAAAAGTAAAGCATCAAAGCACAAACTCCCTAAACTAACTCCCTCCAATAGTTCTCTAAAAGTTGGGGATTAAAGGATCCCAAGATTGTCTGGATGACGTATGTTACTCACGCCTCTCTAATGATGATCTTTGAATATGCTTGTCACGCGCGATCTTCTCCGATGATGCTCATCGGTATACTCTTGAGAAATCCGCTGGAATCTATTGGAATATGGAAGAAACACCATCTCATGTCGCTCAAATCTTTAGAAATCCGGCCACCCTAGGTTGTTCGGCAAAAGAGTCTTCCCAATTTTAGAGAAAACTAGGATATTTATAGTAATTGGGTTAGCCACAGCCTCACCACGGCAGTTATGATTCCCGTTGTGAGTAAGTTATTACTTGGGCTCCAAGTCGCTTCCTGGCATAATCATTGGGCATTATGTGTCTTGACAACGACTGTTATGGATTTTACAACGGCCGTTGCGACGCCGTTGTGACTTCTATGTTGGTACCGGTGAGCTCATACTACCATAGCTTGATCACAGCAGTAGTAAGTATAGAAAACAAGCGTTGTGAGTTGCCATAACGCCCGTTGTGAGTCGTGGTATAGCCTTGACTCAGCAACTTGCTTCATTTTGCTTCAAAGCATCCTCGAATTCGCTTTTTCCTTCCTAAAATAGAAATAATGGTTTTTGTAAACAAAAGAATGAAATTTTGTACTAATGAGGTGCTAAACAAGTACAATTTTATGCTAAATACGGTGTAAATGATATAGAAAATATGACCATTTTAGCACTTATCAGTTACCAATTTAAAATTTTCTTAATCTATTGTTGTTCATGTTGTTAAAAAAAACATCAGCATAGTGAATGAGTGCATTTCCAATAAATTGATTTAAAAAAATATATATATTTCTTAATATTTTTAATAAATAAATATGAATACCAACAAAATAAATGCGTCAACAAGAGAGAAGGGGAAAAAGTCAGTCATTCCACAGAAGAAGAGAACATGTGATTTCTGTCAAAATAAGAGCTGGATTAAATGACAATAGTACCCTTTTTCAAAGTTATAATATAAAATTTAACATTTTTTAAATAAAAAAAAAAAGAATGGTTGGTGTGATCCCATGTCTCGGTCCTATGGGAATTCCCACATAACCGAGTCTGTGTGATCACAGCTCTATGCAAGGACCCGGTACCAATAGGCCCTCATTCATGTAAGTACTATAATTGCTATATGGTTATATATATATAAGATTTAAGTCATCTGCAAATGTCAGCAATAACATCTGTTAATTTTACAAAATATAAGAGAGAAAACAAGAGGAAAGAGAGACAAGGAGAGAAAGGGTTGTGGGCCAAGAGAAGGGTTATTATAATGTTTTTTGTTTTGGCAACGGAGGAGAGGGGCATTGGATGCTTATCCAACTCCCCCCAGGATGTCAGTGAGCTCATATATATATATATATAAAGATTTTTTTTTCAAGTTAGCTATTTTTTTTATAATTACAATAATAGCCATGAAGTTATTTTATTCATCAAAATGATCTTGGAGTCATTACATCAAATGGTCAGTCAACACCTTATGGTGACTAGTGTCTAAAAAATCCAAATGTTGCATCCTCCAATAAAAAACAAAATCAGTAAACCTAAAATTGTTCATGTTTCTAATGATATAAACGGACTAAAATAAAACCAAAACAAGTGCATGTGGTGAACGTAGACAATCTGTTTGCAATAGGAGCGTTGTAAGTATGTTGTAATAAAATGACTATCATTGAAGGACAAATATTTTCTACTAACATTTGAAGCTTTAAATATGACTACCATTAATAATACTTTGGTATAATACCCAAAATAGTCAAAATGCCACTTTCGTTCCTTTGATAATATTTGTACACAAGAGGTTTCTCTATTATTCGTTTTAGAAAAAGTTGGTTCCTCCCTCTAACGCCCATCAGGTTTTCCATTCAAGAACCTGGTGTGGCATTAAATAAGATTAAAATAACATTAAATTATTACTAAAAATATTTGATAAAAAGTTTACTCAATTAACCAACATTATTAACTAATTGGGTCTTGATTAACATACTAACTAGCCTTATTACATAATCATGCGGGTCAGGATCCAAATCAGATTCGGACCAGAAACTAAAATTAATCTTCCCCTCCACTCCATCGTCAACCCATGCACCTAATGATGACAAAGGCCACTGATGTTGCAACCTACACCGCATCTAACTTTTCCCCCGATGAGCCACTACCACCTCCAGTGAAGGAGGTTGTTCTCACAATTCACAACCCTAATTGCTAGGGTAAAGCCTTTTCAACTCGTTTACAATCTGACAATCCTTCTACATCTTCAATTGGCCGAACTAGGCAAGTCTTGTTGATTTTGGCATTAGGGTTTAGATTTGTCTTTAAGTTTGGATTTGATTTAATTTGAATTTGATTTTGGTAATGCTTTGTGACTAGTTTAGTGTTGAGTTGTATGGAATGACATGTGGCATTTGTTTTGCTTTCATAGATCGGTTAGATTATTTCCCATTTATAGATTAGTTCAAATGTAGAGTTTTGTTATTCTCTTTTATGCTGAGACTGTAGTTAATATGCTAGAATTGTGGGGTAGAAATCCACAATGAAGTTTGTTTATTCCTTTGTTTAGTACAGATGGTCCCTTCTCTAGCGAATAGACATAATAATTACCAAAAAAAAATTATGTTCCTTGTTTATTTATTTATTCATTTCTCTTCATTGAGATTGATGGACCCAGAAGCATTTGATCAACACTTCATCAATATAAATGATTGTGGTCTCCTAATATGACAAAGCTATTTTCAAGACAGGATAAAAATACCTTCTCAGTAATATTTAGGTTATTAAAACTTTGGCCTTTCTCAAAACTTAGTGTTCCTTATTTATTTATTTATTTTTCTCTTCATTAAGATTATGAGAACCTCTACTATGGATAGCCATGATAGTTGGAAAAAATAAATATTTAAATGATTTTGTAAGACATGTTGAGGAACTAAATGAAGCGATCTTTATCTAAAATGATCAAGTCTTCAGCATTATTGTCAGCATAGCCCCCAAAGATGATCAACTCTTCATCTTTTTTTAAATTGATCAACTCTTCATCACTAATGGACAAGATTTAATTACTTTCACTAGTGCTAACATAATAAAGCAGAAATAACTTCATTGATAACCTCAATTATTTCATTAATTTTTTTTATTATTTTTCCTTTCTACTATATTTAAATCAATGTACTATGTCGGGTTCTGTCCAACCAATAAATAAATGTATTCAATACTTTCTCACTAACATCTAGGGTATTAAACTGTGGACCCCGCCCTTAATTAGAGCCTGCTTAAGTTGCTAATCATGCTTACCTTTCCCTTAATCCATTTTTTTTTGGCTTCTTGCTTTGAAAAGCTTGCAAAGTGAGGAAAATATGGAGGGATTCCCGGATTTAGTCCCATCCTTGTCAGCTGGCAATGTTTCCTCATCCCTTTGCCTTATCTCTACCCCTTCCTTGCTTCCTTCCACCTTTAACCTCATTCTCCTCTCCATTGAAGCCTCAAAAGTGAAGAACCTCACCGGAGCACTGTAGCGGTGACGATCAAACCGGGGAGGAGCTCTTCCACTCATCAACAACCTAGAGGTATTTGTTGAAGGTTGTTCATATTGTCCGGAAGATAACTTCTCTTTCATGCAAGATGGTTGTTAGCTTGTTGCTTGGGTTTGCATGAGGTTGTTGTTTGATTTTTTTTTTCTTTGTGCTTATCCTTGCATGAAAATCCTCTCTTTATGCATGTTTTGAAGCTCTTAGTGAGTGATCTATGCTCTCATGTGTCTATGGTTGCCTTTGATGATAATGTTTGCATGAAGAGCTTCACCATTTTGATTTATGTTTGGCTTATCCTTGCATGGAGATATAGATTTATTGTTCCATGCATGAAACCACCTCCATGTGTATATATATACATATATATATTTGAAACCACTCATACATGTGCAAGAAACCATGTTCTCATTTGCATAAAAACTTATGTTTACACCCTTGAATGTTAGCTTGCATGACCCATGCCTTGGTGTATGAGTTTTTCATGCATACACCTGCCCTTATATACATATATATAGATTATATTTATTTACTTTGTGTGCTTTACAATTGTGTTTAAGTGACATGCATCTTGGTTGTGTTAATATGAGATATATATGTATTGGCATATCAAACCACTATGTTGGTAGAGCATGAGTTGTGTTCTTTTGTTTATAGCAATTGATGTTTTGTTGCTTCCTTTGAATCCTTGAGTTCTAAGTTGTGTTTAGAAAGACCATGCTTTGTAGTAGAGTGTTGGTATTTTAGACTAGTTTATCTTTAACCTTTGTGCTTGAACTCTTCCAAGTATTCATGTATATTTGGTAGGCTTTCCCTTGGATTTTAGGACCACCTTGAGCATCATCTGGGATTTCTTTTGAATTAGAGGATCACCAAGTAAGTAATCCCTTGAACTCTTGTGTTTAAAATTTTGTGTTTTGTTTATTGTTCATGTAAAATTCTGAAAATTTATTGCAATTATTCTTTGAAAATTATTGTGGGAATGCCATTTTATTCTTGACTTATGGCTATAGATGAAGAGAACTTTCTATACTTAGTTGGAACCATAGTGTTATTACTTGCCAAAACTTATATAGGTTATTTCCCTTGTTACTTCCAATTATTTGACAAAGTAATTACCCTTTTTTTTCTTCAATTGATGAGATACATTAGACCTTGTATTTTTACAAATTTTAGTATTTTATTGTATTAATAATTATGCATTTCATCCTTGAGATTGGTTGATTAATTATTCATTGGTTTCACTATTATTTATACTTGGGGTATTTTATTTTATTGGTAATTCATTTATTATCTTGAATTTTGGGAAAATATTTGTGAAATATGGTTATTATTTCTTCAATGTGGAAACCAGGCTAAGGCTTGGAAAAGTGAGTATAATTTTTACTTTTGTTTATTTATTTATTTATTTTATTAGTTGGATTTTTTTGAAAATACTTGTGAATATTATGTATTTTTGGCTTGGAAATGTGTCTGAAATTTTCGGTCTCTAAATGAACGATATGCAACCCTGTCAGTAGGGGGTTAAACCCTGACCTTGTCGACAAGTAATTTTGGGAAAATGAGACTGCAGTTTCGCACCGTGACCGTTCGGTGAAATAATCAACGGCCACCTGGTATTCAGTCTCGGGTCACCGAGGGTAAATAAATTATTTCTGTTATTTTGGCTCGGGTCTGTCACCGAGGATAAACAAATGACCTTTGGCACTTACAGTGAATTTGGAGACATACTCTGGATTTTGTTATCTACGTTTCATCCTTTGGTTTTGATAATACTTATTGGTGTTATTGATTTTTGTACAATTTTGATAATTAAACTTTTTGTTTTCAGTTTGTTTTGGATTACTTACTGGGCTAGTGAGCTCATGGATTTATTTTAAATCTTTTTCAGATCAGGAGAAGTAGACCTAGGGATCTTAGAAGGCTTCCAGTAGATGTCTTCTTTGGAATTATGTCTTATGGCTTATGGCTTATGGCTTTGTATCGGTTGTATTATTGTTTAAGAACCTCCTTGTAGGTCATGTTGTATTTCATTTGCCTTGTATTTGAGTTTGGTTGTAACCTTATTTGGTATTTTGTCAAGTTATTTTCTACTCCTAGTCTGTGTTTAGGTTTTGAGGCCTTGCAGGTTCACTGGGCCCCACCCCGTGGGTTTGCGGCCTTTTGTCAGCGCACCAGGTTAGGGGCGTGACATAAACCTTGTACTTTTCTCCCTAATCATTTAGAACATTTGCTTATATCTATCATGATAGGAAAAAAAATTTGGTCAAGTGACCCTTGCTATGTACGAGAAATAAATAAAGTGACTTTGGCCTAACCTAGGGACTTTGCTCAAAGCCTGATTCTTCTATTTAAAAGATATGGACTTTGCCTAAAGTTTCCAATAGTTTTGTCCAAGGTTGGGACTTTTATTGTGATTAAGCTGGCAAAGCCAAAGAACAAGTAATTTCAAAATAAAAACAAACTATAACACAAAGCTGCAAACCATAATTTTCTCTTTTTGTTGCTATGAGAATAGGTCTAAGAATACGTTTGTACTTTTCCCTTTTTATTTAGGGTATCAAAGCATGTATGCCTGTGAGGAATACATTGTTAAATACCATATTAAGGTACACTAGTAAGAGAATGGGGCTTAAAATATAAGAATTGGAAGATGGATGAGTTTGATGTGGACCCTAATAAGATTTTACATTAGGATTTGCTAGGAGATGTCCAACTTGTTATCTTATGACATTAAAAAGGTTACATATTTGTTTTTTTGTGGATGGGAAGGAGACATTAAAGCAAATCTCTAATGATATTGGGATTGTAGGTATAGCTAAACAATTAAGAAAATAGATTGCAATAGATATTTACATTGAATCAATAGGTGTTAGCCATGAGAAAAGTTTGTCTGAAGTGTTAGCACTTGTTGACCATGAGAAGATTTTACCAGAATTGTTATCAACAGTGATGCCCATGATAAGACATTGGCATAAGTGTTTCTAACTGATTTAGAGAGTAAAAGCTCATACAAGGAGGAGGACAAAGAGAGTGACAATAAGCTAACAAGGATGATGAAGAAAAGCTAGTTCATATGCCATTTACAGATTATAACTCTGATGAAGAAGCTGAAATAGAGGAAGCTAGAGACAAGGTGAGCAAATATGTTGAGCTGCTTGCAGCAAGATGATCAAAGTGATGATGATGAAACTCTTGCTAAAAATGAGGGTGATGATGGGGTAGATGGAAGCAATATCATCCCTACTTCTAAGTTTGGGAATGTCAGTAGTTATGAAAATGACTACATTTTATCATCAAATCTAGGGAGTTATGAAGACACGACTGAATGCTCAGCTGCAGAAGATGCACAAAGGCATAGGTCTAGTAGGAATATGTATGACCCGACTGTTCTTATGGAGGATTTCTTTCCTTAATCTTAGGTTCAGAGATTTGAAGTTATTTAAGAAGGAACTAGTTGATATTTTAACCAAGAGAGGTTTTGAATTCAGGTATATTAAGAATGATGCAATGAGGGTTAGGGTTGTGTGTTCAGAGAAAAAGTACAAATGGCTAATATCGTGTTTATGATGTAGTGGGAATATTTACTATTAAACACTGTCCTTGAGAACTCTTACCTTCTTGGAACTATCAAGAATAGAACAAGAACAACTCCAATAATTGCCAAGAGATTTGGAGAGGTAATTTCTGTCATGCCTTTCATTAGGTAAAGGATTTTGAGAACAATGGTGAGAAAGGAATTGGGTGTCTCCATCACAAACAAAGTTTGCAAAAATGTCAAAGGTTTGGTTATTAAGAAAATTAAGGAGCAATTCTGGGAGGACTTCAGAGTTTTAAATAGCTATGGACTTGAATTGAAAACCACTAATCCAAGGAGCAATGTGATTGTGGTATCTTAAAGACTTAAGCCAAATGAGTTACCTACCTTCCAGAAGGTGTAAATTTGTCTCACAGCTGCAAAAGAAGGTTTTATTTGTGGTTGAGAAAGATAGCAAGTTGATGGGTACTTCTTGAAGGGATTGCTAAAGGGTCAATTACTTGTGGCTATTGGGAAGAATGGGAACAATAAAATGTTTCCCATAGCCTGAGCAGTGGTGTGGAAGGAAAAAATTGAATCATGGATCTATCTTTGACCAAATGAAAGCTAACCTCTGTATTGAGATGCGTTCGACGGTCCTTAATTAGTGGCATGTAGAAGGTATACAAAACACTAAAATTGTTATTGTTATTATTATTATTATTATTATTATTATTATTTATTATATCTTAACAAGACTGCATTTCAATTTATCCTTTGTCTTCTTTGTAGGGTGTTATATATGCAATCAGTGATCGTTTCCCTTTGATTGAACATAAGATGTGTGCAAGACACATCTATGTAATATATGGGGAAAAGCACCAGGGCAAACCAAAAATGTAAAAAACTTGGATCAAATGTCTAGTATGCATGGAGGACAGGAAGTTGTGAAAAAATTATTAGAGAACTGGCCAATTACAGGTTGGTGTCAAGCTTTTATTATTATTATTTTTAAATTTTTTAATTTAATAAAAGTGTGATGACATAGACAATAACATATGTGAGACATTCAATAGAGTAGTTCTAGATGCTAGAAGTAGGCTAATTATAACCATGCTAGAAGATATAATGAGGATAGTTGTTAAAAGGATTATGTTTGGAAATATAGATGTGATTGTGGCCCAAATATAGTTGCCAAGATTGAAAAAGAGAGGAAGAAGAGTACCAAATGGCAAGTTGAGTGGAATGGGGGGTTATGACATGAAGTCTAATGGGACAATTCAGTCTTGCATATGAGGGAGGCTTATATGGTTATGCTACCATACCATGTGTGCTCATGTAGAAAATGGGATATATGGCATTCCATGCAAGCATAAAATGGCTTCTATTACCTTCAATAGAGTAGACCCTCTAGATTATGTCTCTAAATTGTTTAGAAAACCCAATTATCTGAAGGCCTACCAATCTCTTGTAGTTCCAATCAAAGGCAGGGAATTCTAACCATCAAATGAGGATGGCCCATTACTATCTCCAATGGTTAGGAGAATGCCAGGAAGATCTGCTAAGAAAAGAAAAATGGAGCAAATGGAACAAATGTGCCAAAGGTAGTTAGGGTATTCAAGTGCAGTGCATGCCTTGTTGAAAGCCACAACAAATTGACATGTCCAAAAAGAAGTAAATGAATTGTAAGCTCTATTACTGCATTAGCTAACTCATTATGCACCATGTTAATTTTGTTGGTCATAATAATACCTTTTTCTTTGTAGGAGAACACTGAAATCCCTAGGATAATGCAATTCCACCCAGTGGCGGAGCTATATATATTTTTGTGGTGTCAGATGACACCAAAAAAGTTTTTAAAATTTTTTATCATATATATATATATATATTAGTTAAAAATATTTAGGTTGAATTAAAATTAAAATCTCTCCACCAGACCACCGGCACCGCCCATCGCCCAATCCACCCTAGTCCCTCCTCGGTGCACTATCCTCCTTAATCCTTCTAAGGATTATAGTTTCTCCACATAATCATTAATCCATATCTCAATCCTAGGTAAAACCCTAATCTCCATGATTCGATCCTATTTCTCTATGATCCTATGGACTATGGTTTAATACTTTCTTTAATTTTAATTTTCTTTTTTAAATTTTCAATGTTTGTTGTTTGTTGCTAGATTTGTTGTTGTTTTATACTTGGAATTTTGTTTGAAATTTAGTGCTTAGCAATCCCAATGTTCTCCTTTTCTTGTGATGAATTGACATCATAAGATAGTCACACACAAATTGCATTCTTTACATGTGTATATATATGTATGTATGTTTGTGTTCCATAATATAGTTTCCAAGTTTTGGTTTTGATCCTTGATTTGGTTACTTTGTCTTAAGGCTTAAGAACAAAGGGAATTAAATTAAATGAAATATAAATTTCCAGTCTGCAATCAAACAAAGCACCAATTAATTTACTGTTACTCATAAGTCACAAGTATATTGTTTTTATATTTTGAATATAATTAGATCAATTAGTGTTTGATGGGTTTTTTTTTCTCTTCTTGGTTAGTTGGAATCTTTGATGATTATATTGTCTAGGACCCTAGTCCTTGAATTGGTGGAAGGGATTTTTGTTTAGTTATACTTATTGTATTGATAAATGATCATCAAGCCCTTAAGTAAAATTTTATGAAGAGACTTGATGTGATGTGAATCATATGTTTAATATAATCAATTAATTGAATTAATGGGATTAAATCAAGATTAATGGTGGGCCAAAATAAAACTCCAAGCCGGCAAATTATATTGTTGTCATGGTGGGAAGAAGAATCAAAAGAAGAAAAAAATGGAGAAAGGCCAAAGCTATTAGGTGTTGCTAGCCACTTAACATGTGGGAGAATTAGGCATCGCTTGATTGTTTGGCTTACAAATTTAGTCACAAAGATGACAAACTCATTTTGGATTTTGGAGGCAAAGATTTTGACTAGGTTGTTGCTTTTATTGTAGATTAGATTTCTTCATTGATTGGGTTCTTTCATTCATAAATTTATCTCACTTCATTTTTATCAAATATGTTTATAGGCTTATAGCCAAAAATTTGATATTAATATATCTTATCATGATCACATTAATTATCATTAAACTTTTGTTAATTTTTCCAATGTTAGTGAATGGAAAAATACTTCAAAATTCAATCATTAAATGAAGAATCAAGTTCAACTCTTGAAAATAATGATGAACCTCAAACAACTCAACAATATTCAAAGGAAGCTCATGTTGAAGTTGATTTAAAAAATCTACCTATGGATCTAGGACTTCATTCTCTAATTTCAACTTATCATCCTAATGATCAAGATAAAGTACGAAGAGCATACTTACAGAAGGGACCTTGACAACCAAGTAATCATAATTTACCACAAACAAGCATTGGAAAATGTGTTGCGTTGAGTTAATCCGAGTTGGTTTGATGAGTATGGCAATTGGTTGAAGTATAGTATAGCTAAAGATGATGTATTTTGTTTATATTGTTATCTTTTTAAACCAAATATCATAAAGCAAGGAAGTGCAGACTCATTTGTCCTTGAAGGTTTTACAAATTAGAATAAGAAAGATAGACTAAAAAACCATATTGGCGGTCATAATAGTGCCCATAATCAAGCTTATAGAAAATGTCAAGACTTGATGAATCAAAATCAAAATATTCAATCTATTTTGATTAAGAAAGGAGATCAAGCTCGAAGTGCATATCGCATAAGATTGATTGCTTTAGTAGATAGTCTTCGATTTCTTTTGCGACAAAGGTTACCTTTTTGTGGTCATGATAAATATGAGGAATCAAACAATCAAGGAAATTTTCTTGAACTGTTGCATTTTCTTGCTGAACACAATGAAGCTATCAATATTGTTGTTTTGAAGAATGCTCCTAGAAATCTAAAATTGATGGCTCATGATATTCAAAATGACATTATAAGTGTTGTAGCAAGTGAGATAACAAAGGCTATTATTAATGTGTTAGGAGATGATTTATTTGCAATCTTAGTAGATGTATCTCGTGATGTCTCAAATAAGGAACAAATGGCTCTTGTTTAGTGTTACATGAATAATAGAGGTTGTATTGGCTTTTTTAGCTATTGTTCATGTCTCTGACACTACTGCATTATCACTCAAAGAAGCGATTGTGTCTGTGTTCTCTAAGCATGGATTAAGTGTATCAAAATTACGTGGACAAGGTTATGATGGAGCTAGCAATATGCGGAGTGAATTTAATGGTTTTGAAAAGTTTGATTTTGAAGAAAAATGATTTATCCTTTTATATTCACTGATTTGCACATCGACTTCAATTAACTCTTATAGCGGTTGCAAAAAATGAAGATTTCGTTGCTTCACTTTTTTAGGATATTGGTTGTTTACTTAATGTTGTTGGACCTTTATGTAAGAGGTATCATATTCTTAGAGAAAGTCAAGCTACTAGAGTTGCCGAGGCACTAAAAAATGATGTGCTTGCAAGTGGAAAAGGCTTAAACAAAAAAATTAGTCTTAAACGTGCCTATGATACTAGATGGGGCTCGCATTATGGAACATTACTAAATTATTTTGTTTCCTTCTGTGATTGATGTACTTGAAAATGTTGGTGAGAATGGCTTGAATTCAGAGCAAAGCGTGGAAGCACAATTTTTATTACAAATGCGTCAATCTTTTGATTTCATATTTAACTTACATTTGATAAGAAATGTGCTAGGCCTTACAAATGAATAGTCAAAGTCTTTACAAAGAAATGATCAAGACATAGTTTATACTATGGAGCAGTTGAAATATTTAAACAACTACAAATGATGAAAGATGATGGATGGGGTCCTTTATTACATGAAATCCTTTCTTTTTGTGAAAATATAGCATTATGGTTCTTAGTATGGATGACAAATATGCACCTCCTGGAAGAACACGATGTAAAGCTATTGATGTTCAAATTTGCATCATTATTGAGATGGCTTATTCAATGTTGTTATAGATAGACAACTTCAAGAGCTCAACAACTGTTTTATAGGGATTAGCACGGAGTTACTTCTTTGTGCAGCATGTCTCAACCCAAGTGACTTTTTTTTGCTTTTAATAAAGAAAAATTGATTCTCTTTGCTCACTTTTATCCTCTTGAGTTAAGTATGGATGTTATGGAGCTTGACAGTGAACTTGAAACTTATATTATTGATACACAATTTAATCCTGAATTTTTTAGTATTAAAGAGATTGGTCAACTTGCTGAGGAGTTTGATGGAAACAAATAAGAATATTGTTTATCTATTTGTGTTTCTAATGGTTAAATTGGCTTTAATATTACTTAGTTGCAACTACAAGTGTAGAAAAGACATTTTCGGCAATCAAAATTGTGAAAAATCGGTTAAAGAACCGAATGGGAGATAATTTGATGAATGATTATTTGGTTACATATATTGAAAGAGACATATTTAACAACATCGATAACAAAACAATCATCCAATTGTTTCAAAATATGAAATCTCGCCGTGGACAATTGTGAATGATAGGTATAAAGTTTGTTAAATAGTTTTTTTGGTCATTTGTATTTTTTATAATGCTTTAAATATATTTATAAATACATACATGATTTTCTTGTATTATAGATGACAATATTATGTTAAGAGACTTATTGGAGGAGCATATGAACTTTTTGGTTTTCTATCTCTACATAACTTTACTTTTTATTTTGTTAGGTTGCATTTAACATGCTTAAGAAAGAAGGAAGTCGGAGACAACATCTTCTAATAGTGGTATTGGGCCTCTGCACTTTGGACATCTTCCCTCATTCCATTACACTTTACATCACAATGAACCTCTACATTTGGATTTGTAAGTTTATATATGTCCAAGCTTTAAATTAAGTCAAAAATAATTGTTTATTATAGTCATATTTCCATTGTATTCATTGTCATTTGATAGGATGATAAAATCATGTTTTGAGGAATACCAAAAGAGGCCATAAATATGGCTTATTGTTGATTAAATTTTCACAACAATTGCCACTTGTTATACGTATGTGTTATCCACGGGCGATTGTGAGAAGATAAATGCAAATGAAAATGTGATGTATTTTTTATGCACTTCCAAGTAATATATGTGGTTTGTTTTAGAATTCTTATTTGTGCTTCTTGTAATGGTTTAAGTATGATTTTTATATATAGATAAACTTGTTTGCATATAGTGCAAGATGATAATATTATACTTATTGACCCCATATCATAAATTTTCTTGCTCCGCCATTGATTCCACCCACAATTCCTATTGACAATGCTTCAATTGGCCAAACAAGTCAAGAAAGGAAAGTTTCACCAAAGAAGAAATTCAAAAGGCCTCAATTGCACCCAAAGGGAAGAAAAACATTACCTGCACTGAAAATTTTCAAGGTAAGAAGTACTTATGTGTAATGTGGTTAAACAGTAATATGAAATTTTTGTAATTAGTGCTATGCAATTTTTCAAATAAATACTTGGCTTCAATAATCTTGTTGTGTTCTTCAAATAACCATTTCACCCTAATAATACTACTATTTTGAAGAAATGGTGCAATATTCATGTAAAATTGTCTACTATATGATGCTAGGTCAGCATACTAGAGGAATTATAATTGGAAAGGAAGTTCCTCATTTTACTTCATTTATCAATAAAGAAGAATTGATGGTATTTTTTTTCTAGTCTTATACCCATGCAACCATACGACTGACTTTTCTAGGAAATAGCATATGATCTTTGCTGGTTTAACGCTCAAGCAAGAAAGAATAGCATGGTTATTGCAAAGCAAAGTAGGCAGAAGCAATATAAGGAGACCATGGAAAGCCCCAAAATATAATTTCAAGCTCCAAAATTCTATACACAGAAGAGCATGACAAGTGTTGCTGGCTTACCTTAAGTAATTAGAAGCATGACTGAATAAATAATTATCAAACTCACAAAACTAATAATGAACAAAATAAATACTGTTCTATGATAAATATATTATTTATAGTAAAGAATGCTTTATAACTTCCTGTATATACATTATCCATTAAAATTATAGTTATGAACAATTTGATGATTTGGTATGATTTATATAAATGTGCTTTTGTATATTTCACATTATCAATGAAATGTCCAATTATTTGCAAACTGTAAATTTTGAAATTACAGTTTTGAGGAATACTTTATTTTTTATTTTATTGTTCATGAATTTTTGTTACCACAGATTTTATTGTTCTGAGAATTTTTTTTCCCACTACAGATGTTATTTTACAATTACAATTCTAACAATATATTTATAAGAAACAGTATTCAGTACTATAGAAGTTATAAAATACACCATAATTAGAATGTATATCTGTGTAGGGCACCGTTGGGTGGGTGGAGAAGGAGAGTGTTTGTCAATGAATTAACATTAGTTTTGGGTTTGGATCAGATTTGGATTTGGACATGATTAGTTAATAATGTTGGTTAGTTGAGTAGACGGTTCATCAAATATTTTGAATAATACTTTAATGTTATTTTAATCGTATTTAATGCCACGTCAGTTGTCAGCTTTTCGAACAGTTATTTCTATAGAAAAAAATATTAGATGGACAAAATGGTATTCTGACTAAAATAGAGGGATTATTTTGGTTATATTTAGTAATTTCCTCGAATCATGATTTTTTTTCATTAAAATTAGAGTAGGGTATATTTGTTTAATCACATGAAAATATTTTATGCATGTTTTTCTTAAATAGTAATATTCAATACATATGCAATTAGTTTCATTTTTTTATATAAAAAAATTATAATGATTAAAATTTTAAACTCTCAGTGATATATATAATAATTTATAATATTTTGAAAATTAATTTATCTAAACCTCAATAGAATGTGTAAAAAATTATATTAAAACTAAATTGCAAATACGTGATTTAATGAAGACAAAAAAACCATGAAATGTAATGAGAAGCAAGAGAATAATATCCGGAATTAACATTATTAAAATATTTAAAAACAAATATAAATAAAAAAAATTGTCCGATCAGTTAATGTATAGTAATCAACACCGAGACAATAAGTTAACGGTTAAAATATTTGACACTTATATAGAAAATTAAGGGCTTCCCCAATGCATGATTAAAGCCTAAATATGTATGTTTGAAATGGTTTATGCATATTGTAAAAAAAAAAATTACACTAATTAAATACAAATAAAGTATAATAAGAAAGTTAGAGACTTTATGTATTAATTTCAAGGTATAATATTAGTTAAACAAAACTTTTGGGTGGGCACCATTTTAATAATTATTAATTCTATATAGATTCATCTTAATAATGTTAGTTTATTTTTCTAGCATATAATTCCTCTGCCTAATTATTTAGCTGTTATCCAGTTAATTTGGCATTTTGTTATATATTTATGCAGCATAGAATAATAATTAATATATTTTGTCAAAGAGTCCATTTTATCAATTTCATTATTTTGTGTGCACCCTTTTAATATTAAATTAATTCATATAATCAGATCAACGGATCCAAAGTTGAAGGTCATCTAAAATCATGGTAAACAAGTAGCAATCACCAACAAGTATTTATTTATTTATTTGTTTATCTATTTATTTTATCTCCCACTGTGTCTGCCACGTTTGTTTTTTATTTTTTTGGGTCCATTTGGTGGGCAAAGAACATAAATGTCTTACATTAATTTCCTTCTTCCAGAAATACCCTCATTTACCATGCAATGCAATGTTCCATTTCTTAAAATTTTTTTTTCTCAAATCAATCATTTTATATGCAGCTTATTTATTCATGTCGGACAATTTTATATACTTTGTGTGACCAGGACAAATATTTATATGTGTATATATAATTATATAGAGGCTGTGTTTTTTGGGAATGTCTCCAAAAAATATCATCTGGATGTCCCAAGGTTATTGGATCACAATTCAACAATCCTGACGGGATTTTACCCCCTCATGTTTTTTTACTAAACCCAACTCCGCACTGGTCTCTTTATATATATATATAGTTACAGGGCTTAATAAAACAAAATGTTATTCCTTTACAATTCAATTTGTTTATCAAACATATACCATTAAAATATATTATTATATGTGAAACCAAAAAAAAAATTGTGTACATTTTTTTTAAAAAATTTTGAATAATTTACCTAAGTTTTAATATGAATTAATAGTGTATGTGGGGTAGAAAGGGCATCCATTCAAGTTATTAAACACTATAAAAAAAATAGATCTCTTCCAAAGAGTTTTTTTTCATACATAAAAATTCAAACTTAAAGCCGCTTGAACCAATCTTATATTAACAACCAAATTAAACTTTTTTTTTTCTCAAATCAATCATTTTATATGCAGCTTATTTATTCATGTAGGACAATTTTATATATTTTGTGTGACCAGAACAAAAATTTATATGTGTATATATAATTATATAGAGGCTGCGTTTTTTTGGGAACGTCCCTAAAAAATATCATCGAGATGTCCCCAAGGTTATTGGATCACAATTCAACAATCCTCACGGGATTTTCCCCCCCTCATTTTCTTACTAAACCCAACTCCACACTGGTCTCTTTATATATATATATATATATATATGAGTATAGCGCTTAATAAAACAAAATGTTATTCCTTTACAATTCAATTTGTTTATCAAACATAACAACAAAAATGATGATAAAAAGCTAGTGAAGACAAACCAACAAAAAACCAGAACAAAACAAGGCAACTATCTAATGACTGAATTGGAGAATGGCTGGTTGTTAATTTAAAACTATTTCAAAATAGTATTCAAATTTTCACTCAAAATAGTATTAAAAACTATTTAAAAAATTTCTTGTGATTTTATTTCATTACTTAATATTTGTTAATTTTTAAAATATTTTATATATAACACAGAAGATCACTAAAACAAATTTCAATTAATATTATTATATTTTTTAAAAAATATATTCTTGTTTATCTACTAATCTATCAACTTCCAAAAGAGTGACTATTAAAAGTTTTTTCTTAAACACACATATCCCTACACATATAAACCCCTGAAGAACACAAAATTGCCTATATATATCCTCATGATGTCTCTTTTAAATGTAGAAGACCAAGCTTTAAGAGGACATATTTGTAATACAAATATGTGTGTACTTAAATATAATTATATATATAAGTATATGAATGAAAGGATAGACTTTTTGGGAAGGCATATGAGTAAAATTTTATATTTTTTGTTTCAAGAATATATACCCAAAAAAGAGAAGCTAAAACTAAAAGCAATCCTGTGATTGGGCAATATTATATATAAAGCTTAAATGGGAAGGGCCCATGTCTCATATAAAGACATACATGATCCCTTAATTCCAGTGCTAACACTCTGCATCTCCTTTTCCCTACCATTATTAATCTATATTCCCATCCAATTAAATAAATATACACATAAATAAATAAACAACAAGATCCAGCATGAAGATCATCAGAGCTGGCACTGGACCAGACACATAGCAGTACACTTCTTCCCCATCATTTCCCATCCATGAATTTCACCTTTAATATATATTTTATATAATATATATATACATTAATATATAAATATATGAATATTTATTATCACTGACTCACAAGATGAACACAAAGAAAGGACCACAATCAGTGACAGCACCACCATGTGACCTCAAATCAAAAGCACAAGACAACTGGAAAGATTGCAGAAAAAAGGAAAGCAGAAATATTTATATTATATATATTTATATATTATTTTCATTGCATGTCTTCACGTGAATATAGAAACAAAAAAACATCAACTAATCGAACATGACATGCAAATGGTAGAGAAATATATATATATATATGTATATATTCCACTTTCTTTTATATTTTTTTTTCTTTTTCTTGTTGACATACTACACTTGGATTAGAGAAAATTAATCCCTTAGCTCCTGCTTTTTCTTCCTTCCCTTTTCCTTCACTTTGTCATTCTGGTTGTGTTTCAGTTTGGTGTCTATACTAAGATTTATATAATGTAAAGCAAAAGACTCATAGTGTATTGTTTTTCCTCTTCTTTGTTGTTGTGCTTGTTGTATTATCTCCTGCCAAATGAGATAAGATGTATTACAGTCAATAAAATATAACACACAAGAGTTAGTGGCAAGAAAAGGACTGTGGAAAAGGACTTCTCACTTACTAAGTCTTCTTCTTCTTCATCTCCTTCTCCTCCTCTTCTTTTCTGTTCACATTCCCACTGCTCCATGGCCAGAAGATACCCTAATATCATAATCATATATAACTCAAAATCAATGTTTTTTCAAGCTTTAATAAGGAGTTATACACATAGTTATATTATATGTATATATACATACACACACCTTGGAACTGGAAAGAAGCAAGAGTTGAAAGAAGTTGTTAAGAGATGGTTGCTGGTGTCTATGTTCATGAGATGTGTGTCTTTGGTTGGAGATGCAAAAGGGTTATCAGGAAGGTTATGCTCATCACTTCTGCCAAAAAAATCCAAATTAAGAAACAAAAAATAAACAAACAAGAACAACACTAGCTAGAAACACTGTTTTCACTTCTTTTCATGCTTATTACCTTTCTTGGAAATCACAGTATTCATTGATGCCAACTTCACCACTAGATTCTTGCTTCTCTACAAACATACACAAAACCAAATCAAGAACAGCGTAAAAACATATTAATACTAGTACAATAATAATAGGCCAGGAATAATAATAATAATAATACCTTCAAGTTGTGGAAGTTGTTGTTGGTTGATAGGATTGGAATGAGATGAAAAGCTTCTGGATTTGAGGTCAAGCAATTGCAAACCCATAAAACGCCTGCCTTGAAGTTCAATAGCTTGCTGAAGCTCAATAGCTTGTTGCTGCTCTTCTAGTTTTCTTCTCATAAGTGCTTCTTGTGTACTATTACTGCTACCACTACTGTACAGTATCCTACCACTTCCTGGACTCACTTCACACCCCATAATAAACACACCAAAAGATCATCACTCAAACCACTCAACATATACTTGATAAACATATATATATATATATATATATATAAACTGCTACGTACTTACCAAGGTGCTGTAAATCATATGGTTCTCTAGAGTCTTTCCTGAACTTATCTGGGACTTTGCCTTTCTCTTTGTAAGGCTTAACAAGAACTCTAGCATCACAAACAAAGTGAGGATTTCCTTTGGCCAAGATAAGCTTCACTGTCTCAGGATAAACAAAGGTCACAAACCCAAACATCCTCTTTTGTTGGTAGGGTATCCTTACATCTTGCACTGGTCCATATATACTTCATAAAATGAAAAAACAAAACCAACAGTTAGTACTACAACATTAGCTTCATCTTCTTCTTCTTCTTTCTTCTCTTTGGCATTTCATCAAACACCTTGTACCTGAAATAGTTTGAAACATCTTCTTCTCTGAACGTGCTGTCCGCCGGAAAAGTTAAATAGATTTGTCGTGATCCAGGGTTGACCAAGGACTCAATCCTCATCGCCGAAACCCTAAAAACTCAAAACATAATCAAAGGTAGAAGAAAATGAAGAGATAAGTGAAATTAAGAGTGAAAAATTATAGTTAAAAATCCCACCTTGGGCTTTCACTTTGGGGCTGAAACAAAAAGCTCATGGATTTCGGTGAGCTGCTCGTCGGAGAGTAAGGGAAAGCTGAAGCCATGAGCTGAGAAGCTCTCTGATTCTTCACCGGAGATTCCAACTTCGTCATAGCTCCGGCGTCGTCTGGGATTCCATGAAGGAATCTACAGCTGGTACCGTTTTTACAATAACCTCTAGCGAAGTACAAGCATGGTCTCCATCCAAACCCACCGGCGGCGTCGACGGCGAGGTCGGCGACTGAAAAGCTCCTCCGGTGATGGTTCCAGCCGAGCTCACCGTTGAGAAAGGAGACCTCATCTATAAGATCTCCACCTGCACAACCGTCCGGGCTCTGAAGCTCATCAGAACAAGTGTTGACCTTGGAGAACGGGCTCGCCGGCGGTACCCACGACGGCGAACTCACTGTCAACGGCGGCGGAGGAGATAGAAGAGTAGAAGATGAGTTCTGACGAGAAAGAAGAACCTGCGAAGAAGAAGAAGAAGGAGGGATAATCCCGAGATGAATACGAGCTTTAAGGACGATGGATTGAAGGAGAGATTCAGGGCCAAAAGCAAGCCTGATCATCTCCTTCTCGCCATAATCTTGAATCAAGATGAAACCCATGATCTTGGCGGCGTTCTCTGGATCCAAAGCTTGGATCCTGGAGAGCACCACCCTCGTGGCTTCGTAGGCATCCATGGCTGTCTCTCTCTCTCTCTCTCTCTTTCGCTGTCTCTCTGAGAAGAAGCAAAGAAGCAAGCTCTCAAGCTTCAGCTTCTTCTTCTTCTTCTTCTTCTTCTTCTTCTCTTCATAAAAGGAAGCAAAGCTTCAAAAACCCTAACCCTTGTCTATTTTATATATAGCATTAAATAATTAAAATAAAAAAATTGTTTATTATTTTTTTATTTTTTTAACACTGGTCTTTCTTTGGATTAATTTGTTTAGATTTAAAACCACTAATTTATTTAATTATTAATATTTATTTGAAAATAATAACCATCATATATATCAAATTACTAAAATAACCTCTTCTGGAGGGTAGGGCAGGCCAAGAATATGATTGCTGTTAAAGTTACTGTAGTCCTTTTTTTTTTTTGTTGTTTCTAGTTTTGACTTATTAGTTTGTAAGTCACTGTTAAATTTATGAATATTGTAACTCATTTACTTTGCCAGGTCATGAATACGGTTGAATTAGTGATTGCAGCTCTTTTTTCTGATGTTTTTTTAGTTTTAATTTATTAATTAGTCACTGATCATAAGTCACTATAAAATCAGTAACTATTACAACCCATTTATTTTGCTAGAAAGGCACATTCTCTATCATCCTCTCTCTCTCTCTCTCTCTACCCTTTTGTATTTCTGCAACTTTGGCAAATTTGAAATAGTGCATTTATTTTCAGATTTTAAAAAATGATTTTTTTTAAAAAAAATAAAAACATATATAAAAAAACAGTTAATTAAAATATTGAGAGATTAAAATTATTGTAAAACACAGTAATCTAAGGATGTCGTATAACAACTACTAAATCATCATCTAACTGTTGCTATTTTATTATAAATATAACTCTAGTTTCAGAGTTAGTAATGAAACAATAGTTATTAAATTGATGATTTAATAACTATTTTAGAGATGTCTCTAGATTTATTTTCTGAAGACATCAAAAAAAACTTATTATCTATATAATATATATATATATATATGAAGCTCCTCTGTCTCGGCACTTACGTAAACTTGCGGACATCTATGGACTCATTCGTAAATGATTTATTATATATTCTTTAGATCCAAAGAGTATGATTTCATTTGGCTCTCAATCATAGTAAATGAATTTGAATATAAAGAGAGAGAGAGAGGGGTCATGGGTGAGTTGGAAGTCTTTGGGAAGTGGTGGAACAGTGGGAAGTGGGGACGGAAGTGGTTTTCTTTGTATAATATATTTATTTATTTAATTATTTACTGAGATTAACTTAAGAGGGAGCTTTGGAGTTTGAGATGTTGACTATTGGACCGGGTAGTGAAGGGATCTAGTGGGCCCTCGGCCCGAATGGGACGGGTCGGCTTTTAAAGCGCTTTGTTTCAGAGACTCACATGGGTTTGATGGGTGTGGTCACCGCCCTTCCCCTTGTACTACACGTGCCCCTTTTGCACACGTGCGAGGTACCCATTCCCAAATTTGATGTTTTATATACACATTTAATCATAATCTCCCACCCAAATTTGGATATTTTAAAAAAATAAAACATTTTTTTCCTAAAAAATACTTTTCAGTCCTTCGGTCATAAAAATAACTAATATTAACCGAAATACTTCTCAGTTATTTAAACAAAAACACATGATATTAAATAAAAAAGTCAGATATTAAATATTAAAAATAAATATTAAATAAAAATATATAATATACTAAGTGAAAACCTATGTGGTTACACATAAACATGCTATGCTTATTAAACAGGAAATACATGTTGTAAGATATAATAAACTGACGGATTGAGCTATAGTGACCGAAAAGAAAGTAAATAAAAAAAAAAAGGAGACTGTCTAAAATTCAAATATTAAAAAAGACTGTCTGAAAAGTTTCAAAACTTTCAGGACCTATAATTCATTTTTCCTAATTTTTAATATCATCAAATATATATATATATATATATTAAAAGTACAAAGAAAGAAAAGTAAATGGATAAAAATAACTTTATAACATAAAAAAACATTGTGAGTGAAACTTCAAAATCAATTGAGTTTTAGTTAATAAGTTTTCACTCACTAAAAGCTTTAGCTTAAAATTTTGGATTTATAAACCGAGATTAAGTTTGAAATTAAATTTAAACCAAACTCAAGCTAAGTTGAGCTTAATATATATATTTGTTTTTATCTTTTTTACTAATAGACAACAAACACCTTTATTTACATAAAGTTAAGGATGTGTATAGGTATGGAGTAAGCTCAACAGCATTTATATCCTTACATTGTATATATTTTGGGGTCTGAGCTCATATATTTTCTGAAATTAACTCCCTACTCAAAAAATTCTGTGCCAGTAGGTCAAGAAATTGTTAGCGAGCTTAATTAAATTTAATTTTGTAGCTCCAAATATATAAATACATAATAAATTTTATATAATTATAATATATTATTATACTAAAAATATTATGTGCTTTATATTTTTATCGTTAAGAAAAAAATCATAAAAAATTTAAACTAATTAAACTTAATTTAAATTATTGAAAATAAATTGATTCAATTTTAATGTCAAACAAAATTGATTCAAATTTAAACTTTCAAAATTTATATTGAGCTAAGTTTAAATTTGATCGGTTAAATTTTGAGCTGAGTTAGAGTTAAATCTAACCTTATCAAGTTCAGATGGTTTTTCAGCCTTGCCAATGAGATGAGTGAAAGATAAAAAATTAAATAAAAAAAATAATATAGACAAATAAAGAGTATGATAATAACATGCATGTAAAATATTCATGGCTTATTATTTAATAGCCAAGCCACTTCCATATGCTTATTTATGGAAATATCTTTGCCATCTATTGAATGTACAAACATTTTGGGGAGGAACAATGAACAATGAAATGTACAAACATTGTCCTTGCATGCCAATTTGCCCATTTTAATAAACCAAATGGTGAAAAATTAATAGATTGCTAATTTAGACTTATCACATATATGAATTAATTATGAACTTCTTTATTTCAGGTGGGTGTGCTTCATTTATCATTCATTCTATATTATTGTTAGTATATTAATTATTATTAACAACACAAAGTGATGGACATGTCTCAATGTCTCATCAATTGAATAAGTAGTAATGTGGTTAGGGTTTATATCAAACTATATATATTAGTGGACTCGTTACCAACTTCTCTTACAAAACACTCTTTTATTTAGTTAATCTTATGACTTTTTATTCAGTATTTTAATGAGTAGTTTTTTTTTTTCATTATGTTTTTCACTAAAGAATAAAATTACAGCCATAGCAAATTATCTTATGTCCTTAATATACTGTTTCACATCAAAGATTTAATTTCAGAGTAAATTACTAAAATCTCCCTGCATATAAATTTTCATTTTGATTTTATAGTCCTTTTAAGTATTTATTTATTTTTAGCTCTTATTTTTTGAATTTTTTTTTTATATTATCTATGCTCTAAATATTTTTATATTATGTATGCTCTAAATATTTTAATAGAATATTGAAAACACCTTTAGTATTGGTAAGGAGAGGCAAAACAATATTAAGTGTGAGTTCATCCTTCTCAACGGAATACAAACGTTTTGATTCGTTGGTGAGAGAGCAAAATATGAATAATTTGTAATTTTAATTTAATTTTGAATTTAAAAATCAAGAGGATCTGATAAATGTAATTTTTTTTTAAATTTGGAAAGAGTCAGAGAGATCTATTGTTATTTTTTCTTAATTTTACCGTAACATCACTTATCAATTTATTGAAAGGAATTTATTATAAAAATGATATTGATTAATTAAAAAAAATTAAATTAGTAGAGATGAGGACTAATAAGTAATTAACTTAATTAATAAAAAGCCGAAAAGGACAAGAAGTATACGTTACATCATTTGGCCTTCAAATCATAAGTTAGGCAGAAAAAAAGTGTTAATTAAATAACTTTTTAAAATTTTCTATTAGCTCATAATTAACTAGAAAACCAATTCAACAAGCTATTCCTATCAAATTATTTAATAGTAGTCACGGATATCAATTCTCTAAGTTACTAAAAAACCCCCCATTTCCTTCACATTATTTCCTTCTAAACCCTCATAATTATATATATATATATATATATATATTTGACAAATGCGATAAGTGTTTATACAGTTAAGTCATATGCACAACCAAGAATTGATTGTTTGACTATGCACCCACACGTGATTGTATGGGAATTAAGCTACAACTTTGCCGCACATTAAAAATTTGTTGACATTGCTGCGTTCAACACATTTGGAACTAAGAAATGAAACCCCTCTCAAATTAAACCTTATATAGTAGGGACGGTATTGGATAATAACATTGGATTAAAAGCTCTTTGGCATTATATTTATTATTACACATATACATAAAAAAAATTTATATAATTTTAAACCCAATTTTGATGTCATCGGCTAACAAAAATGAATTTTTAAAATAAGAATGAGAAGGACATAGTGCCTGCAGTGAAGTTAAAATGAAATGTTTGGCATTGCTCACAAATGTTGAGACAAATCTCATATCCTTATCAACATTACTTGATATTACAAATTGACAAATGTTACATCATTACAGCACCCTTTATCTACCAAGATGCATATATAATGCTTGCTGTATTTATTCTTTCACACATCTTTAATACATCCAACTTAACAAGTCATTCCAATGTAGTGTTCCCTACCTACAACTGTTCGCATTTAAGACAAATTAGCTTTCCATGTTTCAACCCTCATTTACCTTTTAATTTGGTGATACATTGACTCTTATGTACACCTTTATATGAAAATATGCTTATTGTTAAATACGCGCGCAAGCACAAGTATAAGTAATCTTATTCAACAATTCAAAAAAAAAAAAACTTGGTTGACTAGGCTTGGTCCCATGATTCATATTTAGTAGTACAAAATCATTTTAAGTTAAAAGACAAAGTTAGTTCAACTTAGTTTCCATCACTAATAGTATGGCTATTTTTTTTTTACAAATACGACAAGTGTCATGAGGGCTATATCACTTTTTCATTTTTATAATATTAATTTTTCACTGATTTGGCTAAAAATATAAGATGCTAAGTTGATAACTACATATAATCTAATGCATAAATGTATAAATAAATTATCATATTAATTAACACATGATAATTTATGTGTACATGTGTGTGTATTTATAAATACACACAAATACATGTTTTATTCAATAATTACCCAAAAAAAAAAAAACCTTAGTTGACTTGGTCCCTGTGATACAAGCTAAACCATTTAATAGCTCAAAATAGTTTTCCATTAAAAGACAAAACTAGTTCAACTTTTTACTATGATGTTAATGTTGATATTTTTTTGTACTAATTTGTTAAGATTTAAGATGAATATGATCTAGAGATATAAATGATTTATCATATTAATTAACATGTGACAATTTACTGGAAGATATTAATATAGATTTTTACATTTACAAATCATGCATCAAACAATAATGCAATTTTCACTTAAGGTGAAGAATTTTAAGTTATGTTTGTAAGAAGTAAACTAAAATAAATGGCATTAGCTACATTTTTAGGGGAAAGTGGTTTAATTATGAAATTAGGATAGACATACATGTTGCAATGCTAGAGTAGTTAGATAATTTTTTAATTTTATTTATTTTATTTTATTTTATTTTATTTTGGAATTTTTACTACAACATTTATCTACACCATTAATTATCAATCTAATCTCATCCTTCTCATGCCAATGATTTTTATTTGGTTTTTAAATTGATACCATTAACTAATGCCATCATTTTTCTTAATCAAGTAATACTAAACAAATGAAAAAAGTCTTTGCTATTGAGCTTCCCACTGATGGCAATGATTTGAAGCTTGTCTTCAATATAAACATTTATTATTATTATTATTATTATTATTATTATTATTATTATTATTATTATTTATTATTATTATTATTATTATAAATGAAATGTTTGGTGCTAATATCAAAACATATCTTGCAAATTATATAAATACATAAAATAAGATATCCAAGCAAGTCATAAGGCATTGATATTGCCCTAATTCATGGTCTTCTTTAAAGACATATTCTTTGTTTTTTCATTGGACGTATATTGTTTGCAAGGTACTTAGATGTTGATAATAACAATATTTTATTTTTTGTCTTAGTTTGATAAGATAAATAATAATAAAAAAAATGAAAAATTGCAATATCAAATATAACCATAAAAATATCACTTGATCGTAGCTTGAGTTCCACTTTTATTATTTAAATATGAAGTTTCTTTTAACTTTGATATTGATGTTTATATGATTAACTTAATTAAGATATAGATTTAACGTGATAAACTATTAGTCTAGTGGTAACTTACCACAAAGCACACAAGAGACCAAGGGTTTAATACTTATCTCCAGTAATATTATTCATTTGTACTGCACAAGCACGGTTTATTGGGGGATCAAAAAGTACAAAGTATTATTCATTCACTATACATTAAATCCCAGTATATGGGTCCTTTGTAGGAGGAATTATATTTTTCACCCCTTCAGGATTGCATGGCAGGAGGATTTATAATTGTGAGATTATGGTATTTGATATATTATCTTTGGGGTATATAGTATGTCTTCATTGCCCTGTGTGTTAATCTGCCCCATATGATAAGTCCGGAAGAAGTTATTAAAATATCATAACTAATGCACCTCGGTACCTGCATGCCCTTTTCATGACGCTTATCGCTTTTATCAATATAAATAAAATAAAGGATTTAATGTGATTATTAGTAAGATTCACAATAAAAAATATAACATTTAAAACCAATAAAATTAAATTGTAAACTTTATTAAGTCCAAACTTGGTTGAACTCTTGAAATATATTAATTCTTATTGAATAATTGTAAATAAATTTGAGTTAAAATATTATGCTCGTATCTACCGGATGTTAACATTTCATAATCTTTTAATTTTTTTGTTCAATCATTTAAGCTCTCTTATCTTCATTGACTACTTTGGTCCCAAATCACTAAATAATTTGAGAGCCGGTGAGTATATAAATAAATACATGATGTATACTCTTGTTTTAGTTTTAGTTTTTTCTCTCTAGTTTTAGTATTTAATACTTTTAATTAGATAATTATCTTTTATGTTTCTGGTTTTTCATTCCGATGACCATCGTCTTTTCATAATTTATATAATAGTTATAAAACTAAAATAAAAGAAAAAAAAAGGAAAAGACTTTTGAGTCCCTCCCAAGATTCAATGTATTCATAGCATCCCATTAACGCTTCTAGTATATTGAAAATCTTCATATTTTAAAAAAATTAGTATTATATTTTTTTAATTAGTTTTTTTTAAAAATACTCTTTTACTATCATCTCTTACCTCTTAACTTTAATGAGTTCATACAAACTTAAAATGGAATAATAATTATGTAATATATACCGAGAGAGGTATACCCACACACTAAGGATAAAACAGTAATTGTAAATATATATGAGATTATTCTTTTAATCATTCTATCAAAAATAATGAAGCATCATCAAACAGTGATGAAGTGGGAGTCATTAACATCGATAGCAATGGAATATATTCTAAGTCAAAATAATATCATTTTCTCTAATACTCATTTAATCTTTTAGTTTTCTAATCTATTTCATTTTCAATTCAATTATCTATCACAATTTCTTAAGCAAAATTCATTTTGGCATTTTCTCACAACTACAAGAATTTATCTAGTTATTTTCACGTGTTATGAAATATCACTGATCTTTTTTTAATATACCAATCCCTCATCAAGAGTTCATCAAATAAATAAAATATTAATTAATATTTTTTTTATTGCCACAACAATTTATGATATTTTTAGAGACACATAAATAAGAAAAAAAAATCCTCAAGCACATTTCTATTTATAACTATTTCACTTGAAGTTATTATAATTAAGTTAATAAAGTAATTTAAGTTGAGTTACAATTGTTCGAAGACAAAGTTTTATTGAGTTGCAAAAAAACTGGATGACACAAATATACTTTGAAAAGAAAAGGTATTTTTGCATATACACACTGAAAAACTTTCATAATTAAGTGTATATCTTTGTAAAAATGATACTTATATTTATACTCATACAAAATACTGATATTCGGAAACATATTTATTAGGGCTGGTATATAGACTTTAACCCTAGTAAACTTATATATACACACACAAAAAGTAACATTTACAAAATAGTAGAACCATTATTTTAGATAAATACATCCGAACCATAATTATTTTTTTTTTACTTTTTCATCTATATGTTTAATACTGTAAAAGTTTTTTTTTTTAACTTTAAGGTTTAGAGTATCGGTATGGATATGTTTTTATTTTTGTTTTTTTATAAAATAAGATAAATTTACATATAGTCAAAGTGGATGTATAAGAGATAATAATGGCACATTTATACGTTTTCACCCTATCGATATAAAATTTAGCTAAAAATTTGTACCTATAAGAAACAAATATGAATTTTTCTGCATGTAAGTCTTAAAAAAAATATAAACTAATTCACAAACGGAGCAAGATTATGCGCACCATGTGCATATAATGGAATCTTTGCAATAGAAAACTTGCTCCAACTTTTGTCTCAATTAAAGACTTATTCACTTCATTAAATTATTTTTTAAAAAAAAACATAAATCTCAAGAGTTCACTGATAAGACAACAACACATTGTTATAATAGTATTATAATTTATCATCATCATCATATCTATTATTTTTTTTTTTTTTGTGTCTCTCTAATCTTATTTGGCCACATGGCTTTCTACAATTGTGAGTGGAGGTTATGATCAAGATTTGCATTGCATTCATTTTGTCATTGTTTGGAGACAATGTCATGGTCAAGCCTCAAAAGAGAAATAGGGTTTTGGGTCCTACAACCCACCAATGGGCACAATCATATTGTCTCTATGATTGACATTTTTTTTTTCTCCCTCCCTCAAATTCAATAAATAATTAAATTTTAGAATATTTTTTTTGCATGTTGTAATAAGTAGAAATTTTTATTTAATTCCTCTAATATAGTCAATCTGCTTTTTTATCCTTTTAATATGATTTATCCCTAAAAAAAATCTTTGTATTTTACTTTTTAAAAAAATATAAGTCTATTTTTTTTTATATAATTTATTCTTAGGAAGTATATGTAAGGACTTATATTTCTCAAAAATTAAAATACAAAGATCTCATAGGGACAAATTATATTAGAGAGACCAAAAGAGCAGATTGACTATATTAGAGGAGCTAAATAAGATATTTTACCAATATAACTACTATAATTAAACTTTTAATTTTTTTTAAAATTACCTTTTGAGCTGAAGAGGTAAGCAGTTCCTAAAAAAGCTTAATATCTTAATTCCATATCTTTTGATGTAATTTATTCATTTTATTAAAAAATTTAATTAAATTTGTTTTTTATATAAAACCTTAATATTAGATTTATAGCTGTAGAGTTTCAGGAACATGTACGCAAGTATACACATATATATTGATGGTTTTGAATTATGAAAATTTAGCAATAACATTTCTTTCATGTAAACAATTTACCATTTAATATTAAAAATAAATAAATAAAAAACATCACTTTGGCTTATAACCATACAAAAATTTATTCTTCACATATTTCAATAAATAACTAGATAGCATCTGTCTTCACTTAATAATTTGCCATTTTAATGATCAATCGATAACATACAATAATTTAGTTTATAATCAATCATTAAAAATTTGTTTATTAATTGATTAACGTGAGAAATTAAATTAAAAATAAAAACTAAAGCATCATGCAAGAACCATTTTGCAATAATAATTTTTTTTGACAAATCAATAATAATTTTCCTCTCAACTATCTATACATATTATTAAAGTATATGTATAATCTACTCCGAGAGCATTTCAAGAGAAACAATTTTATTTTTTTGAAATAACATTTAAATTTTTACTTATATTATTTATAATATTAATAATTAAAAAACATTAATTATACCTTTGAAATCCAAGATATAAAATAGTTTATATGGTAAGAGTTGTTTAATTATATCATTTTATATATGATATTGTCTCAAAACTCCTGACAAAATTTTAAAAACACCGATCTAAAGCCGGGAAGAATGTCTTGTTATATAAATATAAAATGGTATTTTTTTAATAAATATAAGATTCCAACTCATACCCAAGATCAAGTTCTAAATTTAAAATTAAATAAGTAATTTTAATGAATAGAACACTTTATTTGACTAACATTTGGATTTAAATATCTCCTACTAACCTTTTCCTCCAACCATTTCCTTATGTTTGCCACTTTATATTGTCCTTTTCAAGAGGGAAATCATACATAATAAAAATTAAAATATATTTGTGATTAAACTAGGGTCCCTCAAAACCTACCAATCGCCACCATTTATTAATCACCATGTGAGTATCTTCTTCTTCTCCTTTGGTTTTTTCAAACCTTGTACTCACCTCTAAGTTCTAATTTTTGCAAGCATTCATTTGATGCCAATGACTCAATGAAAGTTAAGTTTCTCCACTCAACCAATCATTCTATAACTCCACATAACCTGATCATTATTTGGAAAAAATTAAAACATATTAAGACAATTCTTGTTTAAAAAAAAATAGGTAAATCATGATTCATTAATTAAGAAAAGAGTGAATTCATTAATTAAGAGAAAGTTCTCCCTGGAAGCAATTAAAACATATGATTGATCGATATGAATTTTCAACTTATCATCCTATTTTTATGTTAAAATACATTTAGTATTTTTCATTGGAAGAAATTAAAAATATATGATTGATAGATATGAATTTCAACATATCACCATATTTTTATGTTAAAATGTATCTAGCATTTCAATATATATATATATATATATATGAGTTTATGTCAATTAATAATGATAAATTTTTATTTTTTTTTTTATTTCAAGATTGATAGATCCATTCTTCAATTAATGATAATTTTTGTTATTTTCTACATTTTAAATGAAATAATTATTAAGAAAAAAAAAATTGATACAGAAGCTACTGATAACTTTATTAATTACAATATTAATATATTAAAAGGGGAATAAGAACTCGGTAGGATAAACTTCCACACTTGGGGTTGGTAAATACAACACCAGACTCTCATACTAAATTAACCAAACTATCACCACTCAAGACACTTGAAGATTGCATTCATGGTGCATATATTGAAATAATTGGTAATTCATATGTTTATATATTCATAATGTTGAGTTTTTCACAGCAAATTCTTCTTGATGTAAATAAAATAATTTTGGATATTAAATTGAATAATAAATGAAATCAATCAAGTAGACACAAAATTTACGTGAAAAACCCTCATGTTCAGAAGGAAAAAATCACGGGCCAAACTTCGAATCAAATCCACTATCAAAATCAACAAGTAAAAAAATTCTCAAGCAAATGCACACTTGAGATCATCACCAATAATGGACAAATACAAATAATAACTCTAAAAAAACCCTTTTCTTGAATGATCACACCAAGAAGAAAAAACTAGAGAAATTATCCTCCAAGATTGCTCCAAACAAACTTGCCAATTTTATTATGATTCAATAGAAGAATAGATGCTTTCTTCAACTTCCTCGTTCTAATGGACGCAGAGAACAAAACCACGCTTCTTTTTCTTTTTTTCTCACTATCGATGCCTTCTCAATAGCCACATATTTATGTTTAGGGTTTCTTTTGCATTTTACCCCATGTCTTTATTACTAATAATAAATGGGTTGGATCGAAGTTTGGCCACCAAACCAACAATCTTCCCCTCCCGCCCATGGGGAGATGTCCACACTTCAACTCCTTATTTGTAACTCAGTCTCGCCGCCTTGGCACAGAATTGATGTTTATCACGAGTCACCGCCTTAGTCAACATATCAGTTAGATTTTTATCAGTGGCGGTCTTCTTCAGACATATTTTTTTTCTTATTTATGGCATCACGAATCCAATGGTACCTCACATCAATATGCTTAGTGCGACAATGATATGTGGCATTCTTGCTTAATTCCAATGCACTTTGGCTATCACAATTAATCATATATTCATCTTGTTTAAAGCCCAATTCTTGAAGAAATTTTTTATCTATCCAAAGCATTTCTTTGCTTGCTTCAGTCAAAGCAATATACTTTGCTTCAGTGGTGGATAAAGCTATGCATTTTTGCAATTTGGACTGCCATGAAACAGCTCCCTCTATAAAAGTAAACACAAACCCTGAAGTTGACTTTCTCTGATTAAGGTTGCCTGTCATATCCGCATCTGTATATCCTTCTAGAATTGGTTCTGAACATCCAAAACCTAAACACATCTTAGAAGTATCTCTCATATATCTAAAGATCCACTTTACAGCCTCCTAGTGTACTCTACCTAGATTAGAGAAAAATCTGCTGACTAAACCAACTGTATGAGCAATATCTGGCCGAGTGCATACCATAACATACATAAGACTCCCAACCGCAGACGAGTACGGAATTGTTGTCATATCTTCCTTTTCTTCTTGAGTAGTGGGACATGATTTCTTGCTAAGTGTAAAGTGATTAGCAAGAGGTGTACTAATTGGTTTAGCACCCTTCATATTAAATATACTCAGAACTCGCTTAACATACTTCTCTTGTGACAACCATAACTTCTTAGCTTTCCTGTCACGAAGAATTTGCATGCATAAAATTTGTTGTGCTGGCTCTAAATCTTTCATGTCAAAAGAGCC
This sequence comes from Dioscorea cayenensis subsp. rotundata, assembly GCF_009730915.1. NCBI lineage: Eukaryota > Viridiplantae > Streptophyta > Magnoliopsida > Dioscoreales > Dioscoreaceae > Dioscorea > Dioscorea cayenensis. Next base: position 3,161,605 of record NC_052479.1, read on the forward strand.
AAACAACTCCTTTTTCAAAATATTAATCATGGCAATATCTTGTCCTACTATCAGCATATCATCCACATATAACAGAAGGATGATAAATTTACCATTTGGAAGAACTTTAACGTACACACAATGATCTGCATCCGTTCTAATATAGCCATGACTTACCATGAAAGAGTCAAATTTTTTATACTATTGTCTTGGTGTCTGTTTCAACCCATATAAACTCTTCTTTAACCTGCATACCATGTGTTCTTTCCCTTTAGCTTCAAAACCTTCTAGTTGATCCATGTAAATTTTTTCTTCCAAATCACCATGAAGAAAAGCCGTCTTCTCATCTAACTGCTCAAGCTCAAGGTCCAAACTAGCAGTCAATCCAAGAATAACCCGAATAGAGCTCATCTTCACAACAGGAGAAAAAATTTCATCAAAATGAATTCCTTGCTTCTGATTAAAACCTTTGACCACCCAGCGAGCTTTATATTTTACTATCTTCTCACCATCCATCTTCAACTTGAACACCGACTTGTTCTTTAAGGCTTTTCTACCTCTAGGAAGCTTGACAAGCTCATAAGTATCATTCTTCATCAAAGAATTCATCTCCTCATGTATAGATTTTATCCAATGGGCTTTATGTTTGTGATTTTGAACTTCTTGAAAGCTTTTTGGCTCCCCCTCTTTAGTAATTGTAATATTATCTTAACTGAGATATCTACTAGATGGACCATGTTCTCTGGCTGATCTTCTGAGCTGGGGTTCTTCTCTAATTTCAGGTGGAAGTGACAACTCCCCTTGCTCAACACAATCATCGACATCAACTTGTTCAAGCATATCATTAGATCCATGCTCTTCATGTAGTTCCTCATCATTTGTGGCAGTCTCTGTTGGAGTAATTGGCACTATAAAAGAAATGTCACTATTATTTGAAGTATTCTTCTCTAATATCTCAAAATCAACCAAGGTCTTATATTCCTGGAAGATAACATCTCTAGATCTAAAGACCTTTTTCTTCACTAGATCCCATAGCCTGTAACCAAACTCTGCATCTCCATAAACTAGAAAAATGCATGAAATTGCCTTATCATCAAGTTTCTGTCTTTGCTCCTTAGGTACATGTGCAAAAGCTTTGCACCCAAATACCTTCAAATAAGAGTAAGTCATATCTCTCCCAGACCATACTCTCTCAGGAACATCAAAATCTAAAGGTGCTAATGGAGATCGATTCATTAGGTAGTAAGCTGTGTTAAGGGCTTCACCCCAAAATGGTTTAGGTAGATTAGCCATTTTTAACATACATCTGACCTTCCCTAGGATGGTTTTGTTTGCTCTTTCAGCTATACCATTGTGCTGTGGAGTACCAGGAACAGTCTTTTCATGTCTGATACCATGCTTCAAGCAATAATTTTCAAACTCTTTTGAAGTGTATTCACCTCCATTGTCACTGCGAAAACACTTCTAGGATACCCCCTTCTCTCTTTCCACCATAACATGAAACTGCTTGAAGTAATGAAACACCTGGTCTTTTGATTTCAAAACAAACACTCAAACCTTTCGTGAAGCATCATCAATAAAGTAACAAAATATCTACTACCCCCTAGAGTTTCCACATCAATGGGACCACATACATCAGAATAAACTAACTCAAGAACATTAGTTTTCCTTTCAGAGGACTTACTAAATAAAACTTTATATTGCTTGCCAAATAAACAATAATCATAAGGGTTTAAACTCATACCTTTAGTAAAGGAAATGAGAGACTTTTTTACCAAAATCTGCAAGCCTTTTTCACTCATATGTGCCACAAATTTAGGGAAGCTTCATCTTCAATTGCATTCAAGTCACCTTTAATCATCCTCAGTTGAGTCTTGTATAATGTAAGACACAAAGTACCCCTGGCAACCACTATTAAACCTTTAGTAAGTTTCCAATTCTTGTGACCAAAGATATTGAAATAACTTTCTAGGTCCAAAGCATGAGTAGAAATCAAATTCAACGCAACACTGGAACATGTCGTACATTTTTCAGAATCAATGTACAACCGGCATTTGTCTCCACACGAACATCACCAATACCCACTATATCTGCATAACTACTATTACCCATCTTTGCTCTGCCAAAGTTTCCTGATTTGTATGTAGTAAAAACATCCTTCTTTGATGTAGTATGGTATGATGTCGATGAATCAATAACCCATTCAACACAAGAATCAGTAACTTGGCTTTCATCCTCATTAAAGAAAAATATAACCAGCTCTTCTTCTTCAACAGATACAGCTGTAGTGGTATTATGATCATCTATCTTCTTTAAATTCTTCTCATCATTCTGTTCTTTTTTCCAGATCCTGCAGTTTCTTCGCATATGCTCTTCTTTACCACAATGATAACAAATGAATTTGCCTATTGGATATGACTTGCCCCTTGACTAGGGATGACAATGCGGCGGGGCGGGGGTGGGGCACCGGCGAGGCACCGGCGGGGCACTATTCCAGGCCAGTTTTATGTTTTTCGTTACTCTCCCGCCTTGCTTATAGTTGTTATAAATAAGTATTTAAAATTCTTAAAAACATTTATAAAATAGATTTATTTTATAAAACATATATTTTTAAAGATAACTCATAAGAAATTTATTGAAAATTTTTTTAAAAAATCATTTACCCTATACATTATATAATATTTATAATAAATTAAATTATTATCGGGGCGGGGCGGGGTGGGGCAAGCAAATACCAAACCCGCCCCGCCCTGCTCAAAATCGAGGCGGATCGAAGCGGGAACTTCGGGGCGGATCGGGTTTTGCCATCTCTACCCTTGACTTAGAGCGCCCTTTAGGACCTCGACTCTTACTCCTGCTTCTGTTTTCTATAACTGTAACAAGAACCTATGAAGTATCAATGCCCATATCTTTCTTTCTTGTCTCCTCATTGTAAAGACTATCTTTTACCATAGATAAAGATAGTGTTGCAAGTTACTTGAAAATGAGAATGGAGAAGTTGATGGGTCAACAATGGAAACGAAGGAAGATAAAGGAGATTTGAAAATGTTGACTTTTCCAACAACCTATGAGAATTGAGATCCTCCACTCAGCCTTTTTAATGCACCTGACTTCTCCTGCCGTTTGCTGTGACCAATGAAAGCTTGAAAAGGGATTCTCATTGTACTGACAATGAAGTTTATATCACCTATAATGTCTTATCTAGTACTAGGTTGTCTTTAATTAATGTTACTTTTGTGTTGGGACTCAAACTGGTAATGATGCTGTGTTTTTGAAAACTTTTATAATGTTTTGTTCTACTTTGTAGTTGGTTGAGAGAAATAGTTTAATGAAAGTTGCTTCACACTACTGATCTTCAGAAGTTTCTCTTCCACTGCGTATCTTTTTGGTCACCGAATTATAACAGAGCGATCCTGAACAGATAGGACACCATTTGGAGCAGAGTTGCTAAGAGACACTACCAAGGTCTCCCAACTGTCAGACAAAGAACTCAAGAGCAATAATGCATGCAATTCATCATCTAGTGTTATTTTCATGGTGCTCAATTGATTTACCATATCTTGAAAATCACTCAAGTGTTCAGCAATTGATTACCCATCTCTAAGCTTCAGATTCACAAGCTTCTGATAACAAAAGCTTTCATTTGAGCATTCTTCCTCTCATACATATTTTCTAATTATTTCCATAGCACCTGTGCATCAGCTTCTTTGCTTATATGATGATATACACTAATATCAACCCACTGTCGGATAGTTCCTACAGTCTTCCTGTGCATTTTCTCCCAATCATCATTAGATTTCCGATTGGCTTAGTAGCTCCTAATTTAATAGGATCATATAAATCCTTACAATAAAGAAGGTCCTCCATCTTTGACTTTCAAATTGAATAATTTGAAGCCGATAATTTCATCATTATACCCGTAAAATCATCCATTTCAATTCACACCAAGAAACCCCGGATCAATAAACCGCTCTCTGATACCACTTGTTGAGTTTTTCACAGTAAATTCTTCCTGATGTAAATAAAATAATTTTGGGGCTATTAAATCAAATAATAAATGAAATCAATCAATTACCCTCCAAGATTGCTCCAAACAAACTTGCCAATTTGATTATGATTCAATAGAAGAAGAGATGCTTTCTTCACCTTCCTCGTTCCAATGGACGCAGAGAACAAAACCACGCTTCTTTTTCTTTTTTTCTCACTAACAATGCCTTCTCAATAACCACATATTTATGTTTAGGGTTTCTTTTGCATTTTGCCCATGTCTTTATTACTAATAATAATTTGGCTGAATCGAAGTTTGGCCACCAAACCAACACATACCAATATAAATATTGTTTAAATGAAATTAATCAAATCATGAATCAAGGAAATGTTCCCTGAGAAATAAACATATATATTGCTGGTTGGCAGATAAAAATTTCCTAATTTTAAATTCTTTTTATGTTAAAATATGTTTAACATTTTAGATGTTTTTGGTAAATTTATATTTATTATAATAATCTATATTTAAAAATACTTTACTGTCGCAAAAGACAAGTTTGTATAAATATGAGTAAATATCGTATACAATTTAGTTTTTTATATATAATTTTTATTTTCTCTTTTATTCCTATCTTTCTACATCCGATACTTTATCTTGGATGAGTCATAATTTTTTTTTAACAAATGTGACAAATACATATACAACTAGGGTTATGCGCATAGCTAGAAATTGATTATTTGGTCATGTGCTCTCACTTGACGGTATAGAGATTAAATTATAAATCCACTCTTATACCGGGAATCTTTTAACATTATTATATTTGACACATTTTGAACCATGATAATGAAAGTCTCGTGAATCAAACTTTACATAATGAAACCAATGATGATAGACCAAAGGCCTTTTGGTGAGCCATATATATATATATATTCTATAATTTTATGTGATAAAATTGTAAAGGCCCAATCTCATTACCAAATATTAGAATGATGTGATTCAAATATTTTATTTTATTTTATTTTTTTATTATTATTTTTTTATTGTTAATATTGAGAAGCCATCACACATGCACTGAATTTAAATCTCAAATATATAGCCGGAGGGAACCAAACTTTCAGCTTCTCACATAAAAGGTAAATATTTTTAATGTTCAGTTATTGTGATGGCGGCATGTGCTCCGACTTTTACAGTTTTACTTGGCTGCTTTCTTCACATTAGAATAATTATTAATATACATCATTATATTTTAAATGCTAGAGATGAATAATGATTAATGAATTCAACATTCAACATATATATATATATGCATGATAGCATTAAAAATGTTTCTCAATCAATAAATAAATGAATGAATGAATGAATGAATGAATGATTGAATGAATTCGATGTGGGATGAAGCCATGAAGGGAACCAAAAGTCTCTCATGTAGGTATCTAAAGGACATTGATGTGTCTTTCACCCTTGATTTAAGGGCAAAAAGATCCATTTGCCTTTAAAGCTATTCCTCTTTCTCCTCTATCTTTTCCCATTCCCTAAAAAAAGAATCAAGTGAAAGAATGGAAAGATAGACCTTTTTTTTTTTAATTAATGTACTGTCTTTCATTTCATTGCATCCATCTATCGATTCTATCCCTTGTAAATCTTTTCCTTTTTAATATTTTTTTGTATTAATTGAGAGTGAGTGATCATGATATCATATGTTGCCCATATATCTTGCCCCCAACCAACACAAATTAACTATCTATAATGAGTTCACATCCCACTAACTTGTTTCGCACACATGACAAACAGATAAAAAATGATCCATTTTCTTTTCATATAATTTTATTAAGGGAGAATTGGTTATAAACCCCTCAAAAATACTATAATTGCATATTTATTTTCAGAAAAAATATAATTATATATATACCCCTGAAAAATATAGGTAATTACGAATATGCCTACTGTTAGATTCCGGTAATCAAACTTGATTAATTATGGTTATAACTTGGATTAAGATATACAAAAGGTCCAAAATAACCCTTATACAACTTAAAAAATATTTTTCAAGGGTATATATGCAATGGTATAATGGTAATTTTATATATTTGTTGTTTGTTAATGGATGGTTTTTCAACTAATTTGAACCCCAAGGTTATATACGCAATTATGTATATTATTCAAGGGTATGTATGCAATTAACTTTTATTCAGGGGCAAATATGCAATTTCAAAAATTTTTAGGGGTACACCTGCAAAAGCCCCTTTTATTAAATATGGAAAAGGACCTAATTTAATATTGCATTGTATAGCATGGTTTTATATATCATATGGTTAATATTGCCCTAATACATAAATATATAGTATACTGTTAACGTTATTGGAAAATATACCACAAGCGATGAAAATATATAAGCAATTCATTCTCTTTAACATAATAATCATATATCCCTTTTTAGATTCTGAAAGTTGGTTTTAATGTAAGATAAGTGTTCTAAGTTTTTGTTATTTTTTTCATCTATTTGATGGCCTCATTTAACCATATATAATAATATATAATAATAATATATCATATAATTATACAATGATACAATGCATGAACATAATAATTATATCATATATCACAAATGATAAATACTATACCGTATATGTTCTTTTAAACAATAATATAGTTTAGCACAAGCCCCTTTTGTTTAAAATAATAGTCGTACAAAATATTATATAACAACCTATATATTACCTAATCCTTGTCTTTAATATATATATATATATATATTGGTCCAACTATGTGAAGATGAGTGATATATATATGAAATATAGAGATAAGAACAAAAGATGGCACTTGTTTGATAAGTATGCCCTGTGGCTATAGATGCACTGAACCGAGTATGATATGAAGACATGAGTAGACAAATGAGAAGAACATCACAGTGTGGTAGGTTCACTTGCCCATAATAAAGGTTCAAAATTATCATACAAAGAATCCAAACCGACCATAGATTTGTAGGACCACTTTGTTTTCCTACTTGCATGCCTTACACCACATAAAGTCAC